>NW_002987077.1:34826-53875 GCF_000006295.1 Pediculus humanus corporis | reverse complement strand
TATTTTTTATTATGCAAACATGAAACATTATAAACATTTTTTATGTATGTACTTAAGACTGATAAGGGAACAGGAATATATAGAACAAGATGAAATTCAAAAAAAAGCCATGTTACCCGATAAAGAAGCAAAATTTTTAACTTATTCATTACTTCAATCAGGTTGGATTCAACAGCATGAATTAAAGAAAAGTTTGCAAAAATCTGGGCCGACAAAAACCTTTTATTTATTTTGTATTGATTTTGATCAGGTAAGAAAACTTTTTTTTATATAGAATTTCTGTAAGTTTTTCCTGTACAATTTTTTTTTTTTTTTAATGGAAAATCTTTTCTTTAAAAGTTTCGATATTTACTCTTAAGTTAGAACTACTTGTAATATAACATAAAAAATTCTTTTTTAAAGGTTGTTAGAATGTACATTGAAGCATGTTATAAAAGTTTATATAATATAATAACTCTCAGGGAACAAGAAAAAATAGATAATAAATGTTTACTTGAAAAAAAACAAAGAATCGATGCTATCATTTTACACATGAAAAAAGAAGGGGCTACTGATGAACAAGTCGTAGAGGTAAGTAATAATAAGAACATGTTAATTTGAAATGTATCATAAAGATTATAGCTATGCAAATTTCCCCTAAACTAATGCTAAATTAAAAAAACAAATTTGATAAATTTTTATTTCAGATTGAAGAAATGGTTACACCGCCTGAACATAGTTTGTTGGAAAAAATTCATTTGAATGTCAATAAAGTTTCACAGGCAGAGCTTCAAGTGGATGAAACTCTATTCATATTACAACTTTGCCTCAATTATAAAAATTAATTATTAAAAAAATAAAAATATTTCAAAAAAAAAAAAATACTGTTGTTATTTCATTTTATGATACCTAAACACAAATTAATTAAAATTATAATAATATTCATTACATTGTTGATATTAATTACTTATCGATAATCTGCAATAGACTCTCAATAGATGAATAGCAACAAATAGAACATGGCCTTAGATTTCGAATAAAATCAATTTTGTGCTTATTTAAATTTTCGATTTGATTTAATATTTGAAAATACTATTTTTTACTTTTTTTTTCTTCCTATTTGTACAGAAAACTTAATAAAAACTTTGTAATATTATTGTAAAAGGAATAATTTTTGTGAAATTTTAGGAATAATATAATAATTTTTAAAAAATTTGATTTAAATGATAATTTTCACTTAAAAAAGATGTTTAATTAAATTAAACTTTTAATAAAAATAATTACATTTGAAAATGAAATTTAAAATTTTTATTACCGGATGTACAACAACAATAAGAAACAAATTCAAAAAAATTAAATTCTTTCAATTTAGTCGGCAAATTCATTAAAATAGAATTAATTTCTTCGTATTTATTATCAGGACACCAAAGGAGGCTCAAATGAAATAATGGATCTTCATAAAATTTTCCAAGATTATATTCTTTTAAACATAAATCAACTTGATTCACTATTGTTTTTAACATTTCTACATTTTCATCTACCATTAATGATAAAAAAGTTCTCGTTTTTTCTTCATTCGTGTAAACTTTTAAACCTTTTACATGAATTTTAAAACTGGGAATGTCTTTTAGAAAATTTTTTAATAGTTCCATAAAACCTTGAATCCAATGATGTTTTAAAATTACAGTTCTGGACAAACTTATGTGATAATCATCGACTAACTTTAAATTAAATTGCTCAAAATAATTAATTAACTTTTTAACGAAATCACTCAATTCGTAACATGGTTTAACTGGTATGTATACAAATGTGGCCCAAATTCCAGGTTCATGAGGAAAATTTCTCACTTTACCATCTATGTTTTTTACATTTTTTTCATCTTTTGTACATTTTTTACTTTTTGTAAATGGATTAGGCAAAGTTAACCTAAAAATAACGTTTCAAAAAATACATTTCATGTAAGTATTTGTGTGATAAATTTATAAAACAATAAATGATTATTTAAACTTTACAATCCCAAATTTTAACCCAGAAAACTAGTAGTGAACAACAGAAAGCTAAATTTAAAAAAAAAAAAAAAAAATGGTTTTACGCTTTTATTTGAAATTTTAATCTTTCAAAATTTAAAAATATTTAAAATAATTAACGGAAAAAAAAATGTCGATCGAACGGTACCTTTCTCCTACATCACTTTCATTGCAATTAATATCTTCGTCACTATCACTAGAACAATAAATACTCAATTGATTTAAAGCACTCATTACTTTCAAGTCTAAACTATATCGTAACTACTTTTTAAAAACAAAACTTCAACCACTTATTAAACAAAAGGGCCCTGAAAAAAAAAAAGTTTTGGCGCCAAAACAAATTTAAGAGAAAAAATTCAAATATAAATAATAATAATAATCAGATAAACTTTTTAAATGTGTATATTCATATGCAGTCGTTTTTCAATCTTAAAAGACCGTTTCTTCTATTTATTATATATTTAATGACATATTTATTTTCAATTTTTTTAATCATTCTTAAACTCCCTCCATTAAAAATACTAACCTAGCCAACTTTTTTTTTCCTTTTTTTAAATTTTATTCAATAATTCTCAAATGAAATTAAAAATTTTTTTAATTACTACTTTATTTTAAAAGTTTTTGTGGTAAACAAATAAAATCGTTAATTGATTTCCAATTTATTAAATTTTTTTTGTGTGAACACCACCACCACCTTCATCAACAACTACAAACAAATATTAAAATTTAACTGACTTTTACAATCTGTGTTATTCATAATATTATTCAAATATTTTAGTCAAACTAAAACTAAAACTAAAACTAAAATATTGTCTCACGTACGTCAATAATGAATCAATATTAAATTTTAAAAATTAATTCAATAAATAATTCATGTAACATTATATTGTTTGTAATTTTTTTTTTTTTTTTTTTTTTCTAGAAAATGACATGTTGATTCAAAATCAATCAGTCAAATTGAAAAACAATTTTTAAACAAATGGTAACTTTTAAACAAAAAATAAAAACAAACGTTTTAAATTTATTTATTAGGCTAATGAAAATCATTGGAAATATTCATTTCTTCCAGTACATCATGATTTTTATGATTCCTTATATTTCATCACTGTATGATTGATGAAACATTTCTAATTAATTTTCTCATTAATAATAATAATAATAATCCTATTCTATTAGATTTTGAGTTAATGGAAACAACCCCTTATTATTATTATTATTATCAGGGATCAGCAATAATTGTAAAGTGTATTGATAAAACTAATGCACTTAAATTGCTTTTATCTGTTCGTGATACTCTTAGTATTTCTGAT
This sequence comes from Pediculus humanus corporis, assembly GCF_000006295.1. Lineage (NCBI taxonomy): Eukaryota > Metazoa > Arthropoda > Insecta > Psocodea > Pediculidae > Pediculus > Pediculus humanus. Next base: position 50,559 of record NW_002987077.1, on the reverse strand, counting down.
TGTTACAATTATGATAACAAATACAACCCAATCATCAACAATTTTCTATCAAGTAAACATAATTACAACCTAATCTAATAAAATTTAAGCGGGGAGGGGGGGAGGAGGTCGTTTTATTTGAATAAGAAAAGAAAAAAAAATTAACGAAATTAAGCAAGTTTCGATTATTATTATTTAAGTTTAAATTTATCGATTAATCGAATTGTGATAATACATAATTATCGAAATTTTTATGAAATTCAATAATTAAAAATTATTCATGTAATTGACGTTTCAGTTGGCTTTTTTAATCATCGACTCCATTTTGTTTTTTTTTTACACTAACCTCGGGGAACATTTAAAAAAAAAATCTTTATGAGTTTCTCACGGCCATATTTGAAAGGATATACTTAATCAGTCTTAAATCAACAAGTTGAAATCGATTATTAATTGATACATTTTTATTAAAACAATTTTGTTTGTCAACTAACCCATTCAATCAATCATCTAATAAATTTTTTTTTTTAAGAAAAAACTTCCTTTGTCATTATATATATAATAAATAAATAACTTACGGTTCTTTCCGTTTTTAACGTTCATTCAACGGAAAAATTCAAATTAACGTTCCGGAATGTCAGTTGAACGCTGATTGGTGATCGTCTCCATTTTGAATATTAAACAAAATAACGGATATTATTACGACTCATTTCATTTTTTCTTTTTTTTATCTGGAAAAAAAAAAGGTCACACAATTTTAAAATGAAGCAATTAAAAAAAAAATATAAAAAGAAATTGGATATAAGTAAAAAAAAAAAAAAAAAACAACGAATGACGGTTATGATAAATTGATTAAATTTAACGGTTTATGTTGATTATTTTAAACGTTAAACATTCAAATTTTTTTCGTGTACATAAATAATAATAATAATAATGAGTAAAGTTTTTATATTCGAACGACATGTTTAAAAATTACATAAATTCGTTTTTTAAAAAAAAAAAATTAACAGAGGAAATTGGTTTAAATAAATGAAAAACAAAATTTTTTTTTTTTTTTTTTGCGAAATGTTTGAATTAAAAAATATTTTTTCCGCGTTTTTTTTTTTCTCGTTTTTAAAAAAAAATTAGTTAATCAAATAAAAACTTTTTGGATTTCTTTTACAAAATTCTTACATAAATTGAATTTAATACAAATTACATATTTACCAAAAAAAAAAAAAAACCAAATATAATTTATTTACCGACCGTTGTTAGCCAATTTCTTTTTTTTTTTTATTAGAAATTCATTGATATTCAAAATTTTTACTTTTATAAGGGCGTTGCAACAAAATCAAAGATGGCAGCACTTGTTTTCCCCCTGACAATTTTCAAAATCGTTCGGGAATGATTTTATAAAAATAATCAGGTAAAAAAAAAAAAAAAAAAAACGAATTTTTCTCAATGATAAAAAACTTTTCTTTTTTATTTATTTAATAAATTTTCGTTAAAACGTTCGCATTATTATTATTATCAAAAAATAAATGAAAATAATTTTTCCAATGTGGACAACCCTGAGTAAACTCTTAACACAATGTTTTTAAGATAAGGAACAACGACCAGTTTTTTTTTTTTTTTTTTTTTTATATTAAATGATTGATTTCGGTTAAATTGTTTCAATATTTTCACAAAAGCCTTTTGACAATCAACACCGAATCAATACAAAAGAAAAAAAATGTATTCGATTTTTTTTAATTTTTTATTTTGGAGTGCACTGCTATTATCAGTTACACTAGGACAACAATGCAAAGATGATCAAGGACAACCGGTCGATTGGTAAGTTTTACAAACAATTTTTTTTTCCCATTAAAAAATTTTTAAAAAGGAAAAAAAATATCAATAATTTTTTTTATAGGTTTTACGGATTTAAACCACCCATATTGAGTTATCAAAAAAATTTTTACTTACGAAAAGGTTTAGGTTTTATTTACCTCTCGTCTAAAAATTCAACAACGAATTGGAAACTATCATTGAAATCCGTTAACGATTCCAATTCGTTTTTGGGTCGAACCTTAGAACCCTTATATAATTCTTCATCTTCTGAAGGTATTTTACATTTATTATACAATGACGAACCACCCTCGACACCCGGTAGTGTATCTTACGGTCATTCAAAAGGGGTAGTCATGTCTGATGGTAAAATGGGTTTGTGGTTAGTTCACAGCACTCCGAAATTTCCCATCGAACCCGTGACGATTAATAAAATCACCACGTCCGCGGGAATTATCGGTAGGGAAATTAAAAATAAATATTTTTTTCCAAAAACTGCTTTGAAATATGGTCAGAGTTTTCTCTGCATCACTTTACCACCGACTCAAATCAATAATTTGGGTTCGTCTTTGCAATATGTGAGACCTAAAATTTACAGTCACAACGTTCCGCCACATTTAGAAACTAAATTTTCCAACATTGTGGATCTCGTTCAAAAAAAACTCGTTATAAAATATCCCTATTATAAAAAATTAAATTTGACCACAATTGGGGGTAGAAATTTTGTTTCGTACGTAAAATCGAGAGAATTCGGAAAGGATTTGTACAGCGATTGGTTATCCCAAGATCTTCAATCTGATCTTCAAGTAGAAACGTGGTCGAATGGACCCAACGAACTACCATCTGATTGCAACAATAAATATCACGTGATGGACGTGAAAGAAATCGAAATGAGAACGATTGATGATTACGTGATAAAGTTAAAAAATTCTCAGGATCATTCGAAATGGGCCATCAGCAACAGCAATTCCACAATGATATGCGTGGGTGATATTAATAGAATGGTAAGAATTTCAATCCCTAAAACATATATAGAATAAGAATTGATCGTAAATGTAACTGATCAATGTGAATTGATTACAGCAATCGCAATTCAAACGTGGAGGAGGAACGCTTTGTTATAAAAATTATTTCGTTTGGAAAAAATACGTAAAATCCGTCATTGATTTACAACCGTGCGTTTACAAAGGTCGTCCATTACTTTGAATCCAATTATTATTATTATTACAAGACTTAATTCGAAATATTACGTTTTTGTGGTACAAAAATTGAATAAAATACCTTTTTTATAATCCACCTCCGGTTACTTCGATACTTGCACCATTTACATAAGAACTTTTATCAGAAGCTAAAAATGTGATAACTTCTGCGACTTCTAAAAATAAAAATATTAAATTTAGTTAGTTTTATTGTTTATGTAACATAAAAGTTATAATATTTATTTAAATGTAAAATACCTTCTGGCTGTCCTAAACGTTTTAACCCTATTTGTTTAGAAAACATTTCTTTAACCTTTTCTGGCACAGTTTCAACCATAGGAGTTTGAATAAATCCAGGAAGCACAACATTGCACCTTATCCCATATCTAATTATTCATTATTTATTTAATTTTTATATTGTAATGTATAAATAATGAGGCAAAATTTAAATTTTTTTTCTTCCTTACCTACCAAATTCTTTAGCAGCAGTTTTTGTTATTAATTCCACTCCTGCTTTACTCGCAGCATAATTACATTGACCAATGTTGCCAATCTTCCCAATGATACTTCCGACATTTACTATTGAACCAGTAATATTTCTTTCGAGTAAAAGTTTTGCAAAATGTTGAGTTATTAAATAAGTCCCCTATAAATAAAATAAAATAAAATTTTAATATAAAGAAAAATGTACAATTTATCTTACTAATTTGGACTTTGTAAGAATACACAGCACATTTAAGTTTTTACTCGAATAAATGATAAAAATTTCAAGCTTTTTTTTTTATTTTATAGATGATTACAATTGATTAATGCTTACCTTCAAATTAACATCAATTACTTTATCAAATGAATCTTCAGACATATTAATCATAAAACTATCCATAGTTATTCCAGCACAGTTTACTATAATTGAAGGCGGCTTCTCATACAATGCCAGAATTTTCTTCACAACATTATGTATATTTTCTGATTTTGTTATATCCATTTTAAAGGCAGAATGATTTGTTTCTATTCAATATTGGTTATTACATTACAGTTATAATCATTCTTTAATAATTTTATTATTATTCGATTTCGAATAAAATATGTTTCAAGGGTAATTGCTGTGAGTAAATTATACAAGCATTTTAAAGACTAATACTTTAAATAAAAAAATTTTAAGTTTTTACAACTTAAGTAAATAATCTACTTATGATTTCATACAAATTTTAATCAAATTTCATTAGAATTTGATTTTTAAAAACTAATACTAATAATACTTGCCTTTTAATGCATTTTTCACTAAATTGACACTTTGCTCATTTTTATCAACGGCAATTATTGTAGCATTTTCTTTAGCCATACATAAGCAGGTTGCTTTGCCAATACCGCTACCGGCTCCTGAAATTATAACAAAAATTTTATTAATAAAAAATTTTTAAGAGAAGAAAAAAGGTTATATTAAAATAGGGTTAATTAAATAATTTCAGTTACATAATTATGGAAAAAAGAAAAACTGTCACATTATATACCTGTTACTATTGCTAATTTTGAAGTCAGCATTTTTAGTCTAATGATAAAGTATTACAAAATAAAAACTAAAAAAAAAAACGATTAGCTTTTAGGTTAATTTAATCAAATTATTATTAAAATAATCGACTAATTATATATTTCAAACGACTTATTCTTCAATTTGATTTCACCCATATTAGGTTAAGTAATTTGAGTGAGATAATTAACCGTTATTACTCTATGAAATTGGTTTTAAAAATGCATGGTAAAATTAATAAAAACATTTGTAATTCACATTTTATTTATTAAATTTTTATATCAATTTATTAAAAGTCATTCTAAATAATAATTTTTCTTATAATTTACTTTTTTTAATAAATTAGTTAAATATTCAATCATGTTAATTTTTCAATAAGTATTAGTATTAAAAAATACTTTATTCTTTAAAGTAAGTAGTACAGTACAGTAAAAAAAAAAATTTATTTTAAATTACCGGTAAATTTTTGTTTAACCGAATAATTATTTTGTCTTGTATGAAATTTTTAAATAATCTTTATTAAATTTTATTAATATATTACTATTTAAATTTAATTTACTTGAAATTTTATTTTGTTCATATTTTTTTTTTAGGTATAACATCATGACTAAAAATATTATTAAAACGGTGGATGATACTAATGACATTGAAAAAAAAAAATCAATTGAAATATTAGAAAATAAATGGAAATTAGTACCTGAATTTTTGAAAATAAAAGGTTTAGTCAAACAGCATACTGATTCATTTAATTACTTTATAAAAGTTGATATAAAAAAAATTGTTGAAGCAAATCAGTATGTGAGAAGTGACGTAGATCCAAATTTTTATTTAAAGTATTTAGATGTTGAAGTGGGGGTACCAGAAATAGAAGAAGGTTTAGATGTCAAAAGAGCGAGTACCCCACAAGAATGTAGATTGAGAGATATGACTTATTCTGCTCCTATTACTGTTACCATAGAATATACCAGAGGAAATGAAAGAATCATTAAAAAAGATTTGATCATTGGAAGGATTCCTATTATGTTACAAAGTGCTAATTGTGTGTTATATGGAAAAGACGAATATGAACTTTCAAAACTTAATGAATGTCCATTAGATCCAGGCGGTTACTTTATTGTCAAAGGTCAAGAAAGGGTAATTTTAATTAGAGAACAATTGCTTAAAAATTCATTGGTTGTTGAAAAAGACTCGAAAGGAAATCCATGTGCTCATGTGATGAGTTCTACTCATGAAAAAAAATCTAAAACAAACATAATTATAAAAAAGGACAAATTTTATTTGAGGCACAATGCATTCAGCGATGATATTCCACTGGCTGTTATATACAAAGGATTCGGGGTAGAGAGCGACATAGAGTTTTTTATGTCAGTAGGTATTGAACAAGAATATCATGAAAAATTAATACCTTCCATGGAGGAATGTCACAAATTAAATATATGTACTCAAACTCAGGCGCTTCGTTACATAGGAAATAAAACTAAAGTGAAAAGAAGTTTACCAGGTTCCGGAGGGAAGCCTAAAAATGTTGTCGATGATGCTGGTGATATTTTAGCAAATACTATATTAGCTCATGTTGATGTTTTAGACTTTAGGTGCATGTGTGAAAAAACGCAATATTTAGGTTTAATGGTTCGAAGAATTTTACAAGCAGAAACGGATCCTAGATTTTACACTGATTTAGATCATTATGGAAACAAAAGACTGGAGTTGGCTGGTGCTATGTTAGGTCTGTTATTTGAAGATTTTTTAAAAAGGTACAATTTAGAATTAAAAATGATAGCTGATAAAATGATACCGAAAATAAAGGCTGCACAGTTTGATATTGTAAAACATTTGCGACAAGATTTTATTACAAATGGATTTTCCAATGCAATATCGACTGGAAACTGGACGATTAAACGTTTTCGTATGCATACCCAAGGAGTGACACAAGTACTATCGCGTCTAAGTTACATATCTGCGTTTGGAATGATGACTAGAGTAAATTCTCATTTTGAAAAAACTCGAAAAGTGTCCGGCCCCAGAAGTTTACATGCCACGCAATGGGGAATGTTATGTCCATCTGATACACCGGAAGGAGAAGCTTGTGGTTTGGTCAAAAACTTAGCTTTGATGTGTCACATATCTACCTTAAGTTCCGAGCTTCCGATAAAACAAATTGCTCAGTTGTGTGGAATAATACCTCCTATGAGAATGAACATGGAACAAATTTTAGCACCTGATACTTTCATGGTATTTTTAAACGGTAGTTTATTGGGTATAACTTACGAGCCTAAAAAATTATGTAAAAAATTACGAAAAATTAGACGTTCTGGAAAATTAAATCCATTTGTATCGATTTCCCTGCATGCACTTCATCGCACCGTGTACATCTTTTCCGACTCTGGAAGATTGTGCAGGCCTTACATAATTATTGAAAATGGAGTTCCCCTAATCACAAAATCAGATTTAAATGATTTAGAACGTAAATTTAAAAAATTTATTGATTTTTTAGACGATGGAGTGATAGAATATATGGATGTAAATGAAGAAAATGACAGTTTGATCGCCTTATACGAAAAAGACATTACCCCAAAACATACTCATTTGGAAATAGCACCGTTTACACTCTTGGGTGTTTGCGCTTCTATTATTCCCTATCCGCATAATAATCAAAGTCCTAGAAATACTTATCAGTGTGCCATGGGAAAACAAGCTATGGGTGCCATTGGATACAATCAAGAAAATCGTATCGATACATTATTATACAACATGGTTTACACTCAAAAACCAATGGTCATAACAAAACCGATGGTGATGGTGAATTACGATAAACTTCCCGCGGGTCAAAATGCAATCGTGTGCGTAATGAGTTACTCCGGTTACGACATAGAAGACGCATTGATTATTAACAAGGCATCTTTGGAACGAGGCTATGGGAGATGTCAAGTTTTTAGAAATACCAAATGCGTTTTGAAAAGGTACGCTGACGGAACTTCAGATCGAATACAGGGGCCTCTGGTGGATGCCGAAACGAGGAAACCACTCTGGAAGCACGGTGTTCTCGATACGGATGGAATAGGAGCGCCGGGAGAAAAAATATTAAATCGTCAAGTTCTCATAAACAAATCTGTTCCGAGTAGGTCAAACACTTCGAACGTTCCCATTTTCGGTGAAAGAGACTACATAGACACCCCGGTGGATTATAAAGGGTTAGAACATTCTTACATAGACAAAGTTTTAATATCGACGAATAGCGACGACGATTCATTGATAAAAATAAAATTAAGACAAACTAGGATACCTGAAATAGGTGATAAGTTTAGCAGTCGTCACGGTCAAAAAGGAGTCGTGGGTCTCATTGTAGAACAAGAAAACATGCCTTTCAACGAAAGCGGAATATGTCCGGACGTAATAATGAATCCTCACGGTTTTCCGAGTAGAATGACCGTCGGGAAATTAATCGAACTTTTGGCTGGAAAAGCTGGAGTGGTCACTGGAAAACATCATTACGGTACGGCGTTCGGAGGTTCCACCGTTTCTGAAGTGCAAGAAGAACTCGTTAAAAACAAATTTAATTACGAGGGAAAAGATATTCTTTACTCCGGAATAACCGGAGAACCTATGGAAGTTTACGTTTATTCCGGACCGGTTTTCTATCAGAGATTAAAACACATGGTTCAGGATAAGATACACGCTCGTGCTCGGGGTCCCAGAGCCGTTTTGACGAGGCAACCCACCGAAGGTCGTGCAGCCGACGGAGGTTTAAGACTGGGCGAAATGGAACGTGATTGTTTAATCGCTTACGGAGCTTCGAGTATGATATCCGAACGTTTGATGATATCCAGCGACGCATTTCAGTGCGACGTGTGTAACGAGTGCGGTCTCATTGCTTACTCGAAATGGTGTCACGGATGTAAATCCAGCAAAGAAATATCGACGATAAAACTTCCCTACGCGACGAAATTATTATTTCAAGAATTGCGTTCGATGAACATTGTTCCGCGGCTCTCGTTGAAAAATTACTGCGGGGGTTGAAAGGAGGAGTTAAACCCCGGTCCCCCGGGGAATGTTATACCTTGAATGATAAAAACATTTTTAAAAAAAAATTTTGACAAGGATAAATTAAATTGAAATATATGTAAAACACTAAACGTGTAATGTTTTGGAATGATTTTTTTTTTCTTCTTTTTTTTTTACATATATATTAATTAGAATTTTCTTATATCATCACAACGTATAATTAAATTTGGTTTTATATGGACGCAATATTATTTACCGTTTGAATAAAATTCAACCGTTCACAATAAAAATAATCTTTACAGATTCAGAATATTATTATTATTATTATTATTTTTCTTTTTCTCCTTTCTCCTTCTTCTTAATAATAATAATAATTATTATTATTATTATTATTTTTTTTTTTAAAGCAGTCGGAAAAAGTTTACAAGACGCATTTAAATAATAATAATAATAATAATAATAAATTTAACTTTTAACGAACACACTTTTGTTATTTTGTTTTTTTTTTTTTTTTTTTTACAGAAATATGAGGGGGGGGGGGAAATGTAATGAATTATAATATTTACAATTATAATAACCTTATTTACATTTAGTGCAGTCATAATAATTAATTTATACAAAAATTGAATTTGCTTATTTTTTTTTTTAATCGGTTCAATATCACTCACTCATCGTACTGTCAAAATCCTCCTTTTAGGGTTTTCATTTTCCCATCAAACGTTGTTGGGGAAAGAAATTTTAAAAAAAAAATTTATCATCTTATTACCGATTCAAACATTTTTTCATGACGTAATCTACTGCCTCTGGAATTTCATCGAAAACTGAAATCCCATTTCTTTTGGCTATATCCGTTAAATACATCCTTCCACGATTGTAATCTTTAACGGCTCTTCCCGATAACGTTTCATCATCTATTTTAGCTTCTTCCGGTAAATACTGAATGCAAAGAACGACGTTTGCTCCTCGTCCGATATAATGTCCAGCCTACAACGAATAAATTTTTCCGATTTCAAATAAAATTAAATCGTAACGGTAATCGTTAAACAAATCGATTCATTCTTACAATAGCCATGGCGGATATCGATCGTGCCGTTCCCGTTATGACGAATAATAAAACACGACTATTATCCATAGCTGCTGCTTCGACGTTTGTAAATTGTTCTTTTCCTTCTTTTATTTTCGGAATAAAATAACTGAGATTTTCCTGACTAAAAAAAAAAAATAAGCGTCATCACGCACAATTGTATCAAAACAATTTTTTTTTGTAAAAATAAAAATAAAGAGAAAATTTACTTTAGCATCGGTACGGCTATCGATTCTCTCCATTGTGTATTTTCGATTGTGCCCCCCAAATAAACATCGTAATAACAATGATGATTGACACCGGCGGAAAAATCCGATTCGGTTAAACCAACTGGAAACCAATTTTTTTTTTTTTTTTTAATATTTATTTTATAATAATTTTTTTTTTTTTTCTTTTCTTTTTAATTTTTATTATACCTTCTTTTTCCCTTTCGTATTCTTTCAACAAAAACAATAAAGATTCATAATCGATTTTTACATCCTCCGATTGATTTCCATTTAAATTATTTCCTGTAAATTAAAAAGTTTCGTTTTATTTTTTTAATCTTAAATACAAATCGTGTAATCTATCATTATTATTATTATAATTAATTATTACCTAATTTTTTAGATAATTTATTCATATCCTCCAATGATATATTATTTCGATTTAAAACTCCGAGTGCTAAACATGCTTCTTTTACCGATATTATTCCCGTATTGGTCACATCTAATTTTTCAAATATTTCTTGAGGAGTTCTATAATGAGTACAAATTATTTTTATTACTCTTTTCATACAATTCAAAATCATAATAATAATAATAATAATAATAAAAGTTGTAAATTATTTTCTCGATTGCCGCGGTATCCATTTTTATAACGTTGTCTATGAGTAATATTAAAACAAAATGAAATTCTTCTTTAATTCATTTTCAATGTCGAAACAATATTTAAATGTTGCAACTTTCAAGGTAAAAAATAATAAAAAAGAAAGAAAATTTTTTTTTTTACCACTACTACTCAATAAAATGAAAATTTAACTTACGGTTTTTCTTCTTCCCTTTTCTCAATTGTATGAAGTTGCAGATCTTGTACGGTTAAATTTTCACGAAGAATTTTTTCCGTTGTTTTCAATGCTACTTTAATATCATCGAAAACTGGAATATTTTGACTTTCTACTAAATTCTGTAGCACGTTTTGTCCAGCTTTTAAATCTTCGTATTCCCTATTGAAAATAAAATAATAATAATAATAATAATACTCGAGTTTCTGTCGTACGTTTTCGGTTTAACTCATTCTCATTTGAACAATAAGGGGGAAAAATTATTACTTTTGAGATATTTGTTCGTTGCATATAATTTGATTTTTCTGCGTGTAGGATTGAATGACCAAAATCAATTTTCTACGATTTCCAGCCAAGTGTGCAACTTCAATCAACGCCGACACTCCTCTCGTTTGATTGTCGATAACGAAAAACATAACCGTTGCATTTTCCTTGGCTTGATATTCGACCTCTAAAAGTTCGGGTCGCCACTCTCCAACTTGTTGCTGAAATTTAATTACAAAATCTTTATTTGAAACAAAAAACACTCACTTACTGTCTAAATGACCTTTCAACCCTTTTAAATAAATAAAATTTTAAAAAAAAAACTCATATTTCATAATGAATTCATACAAAACGAACAACCACGACATTCGATACTTGTCACGTTCGAATCGCGTAACGATAAAAATTTGAAAATTTTTCGGGGCCCTAACGACGATCAAAAATGGCGCCTTGAATTCTCTTTTTTTAAACAAAGTTATCAAGTAAATACTCTATGACTTGTGTAAAATCATCATTTGAATCAAAGTATTTAACTCTCGAGCATATATGGGAAAATTATTTGTAATAACGTAAATAAAATTCATTCGAAAGGAAAAAAAAATGTTTTTTTTGGGTGTACACTTACTGGATTGTAATATGAAATATTCATATTTTCTAATTCTGGAATAGCTAAATCTATTCTCCATGTCGTTGGATTGCACGATCCTCCTAAAAACACTTCATATTTGCTCATACCTCCTAGAAAAAAAAAAAAAAATTATTATTTTAAAGAAAATTACAATCGTCGAATTAATAAAAAAAATATTTATAAAAAAAAAAAAACTTACTTGAAAATTTCCCCCTTCGTTTTTCGACATTTTTTTCCAATATTTTTACCGGCGTTGTTGTAGAATTGGGCGTTATCCTGCAACTGTGTAAATTTTTTCTCATTAATTTCATTTTAAAAAAAAAATAAATAAATAAATACATAATAATTATAAAAAAAGAGACGTTGGGAAAAAATATCAAAAAGACAAAGAGAGAGAGAGAGAGAGAGAGAGATATTATATTTCATTGAATTTAAATGCATAACCAATGGATTATTCAATAATAATAATAATAATAATAATAATAATAATAATTCAATAAATGTAACCTTTGATTATGTTTCCTTGTTTACTATTCAAAAATTCGTTAAAAAAATATAAATTAATAATAATAATAATAATAATAATATGAAAACGTTTCCAAAAAAGGTACGATCCTCCTTAAATAAAATAAAATACATCAAATGTTTACGAAAAGTTTCTCCGCTTGATTTAATTCTCCAACCCAATGATCTCATCATCATCATCATCATCATCATCATCATCATCTTTTCTATATTCTAAGTTTAGAATTGACTTCATTTGAGGAAGCGATTGCCAATGGCAAGGGCGAAAACATGCCGTCGTGGATATAATACAAGCTCGCTCCCTTTCACACCTTGGTGTGTTTTTTTTGGGGGGGGAGAGGGGGAAGTAGGGGGGGGACTAAATAATAACTTTCAATTTAAATAATACTACCACGATACTGAAATCATTTATTATTACACATCGGGGTGGGGGGGGGGGAAATAAATTACGAGACGTATTAATTTGCATACACGTTCGTGTGCGACAGTGTGTGTGTGCGTGTGTGTGCACGTGTGCGTGCGTGTGCATGTAGTAATCAATGCACTTGTTATGCAAAACTCATAAAAATTATTATTATTTATGTCATTTTTCTCACGTGTTTTTTTTTTTTTAATCATTATCAAAGTATTATTATTATTATTTTCCTTTTCTTATGTTAATTTCATTTCTTCTTCTTTCCCGCCATAACAATTTATATATAAATTGAACAAAATTGTTTTTATTTGTATAAAACGTTCAAAACAATAGAGTACAAACACTGAAAGAGTGATTTAATAATAATAATAATAATAATAATAATAATGATAATAATAAGCACGTTTTTTTTAAAACTCACAGATTAAAAGATTATATATATATATATATATATATATATAAAAGTAAAATGATTTTTCTTCTATCAGACGAAATGACGCCATTTTTTCTTTCTATTTTGTGACCAAACGTTAAACTTACTTACTATAATGATGATGATGATGATGATAATAAATATCGTTGTTATTATTATAAAAACTGTTGGAAAAAAAGAAAAACTAAAAAGTTATTAAGGTATTGATTATTATTATTATTATTACTTACTCCGTTCTGATAAGATCGTTTGCAAATTTGTAGAATTCTCCAAACGTTAAATGTTTCGCTGATGGATTTTTTGAACATTCTTGTGCGCATTTCAGCATTTCTGCAACTGTTGAAGAAAAAGAAAATAAATAAAACCTTATTTCACGACGTCATCATTGTCCATAATAATAATAATAATAATAATAATCCCCCCCTCCCCCCAAATTAATTTTTCATGCAACCGACACAATAATAATAATATTTTTTTTAAATTGTGTCAGGGTTATTAAAATAACTCAACAATTTGTTTGTTTGTTTGATTACAAACACTTGTTATTGTCCATCAATACTTTTAAAAAAAAAATTTTTTTCTACATATGTATAAGTATAAAAAAAAAAAATCAAACAACCAAACAAACAACCAAACAACCAACCATATTTATTACATCAGCATCATGAGATTTTTTTTTTTTTTTGTTAAAAAAAAAACAAATTAAAAATGATGTCAACAATATTTAAAAATTTTTTTTTCAAATACTTTTATTAACAGATAACATAAATTTTACGTATGTATACACGAAAAACGAAACACGCACACGCATACGCACACACACACGCAAACAAAAAAAAAAACTCGGTCTGAACTTTATCTAATAAAAAAGTTGAATGTTTTATTTATTTATTTAGCGGGGGAGCCTCTACCTTAATTCGCCCCCGTATTGTGGGCCGTATAACTGGTATAATTTTTACGACCTTTTGAATGTTAATCCCTTTATATCCCGCCATATTCTTACGGTTAAATTTTTTTTTTTTTTTTTTTAACGTGGGACGTAAAATAAAATTTTTTTTTAATTTAAATAAAAAGGATTGGAAAAATATTTAATGAGAGAGAGAGAGAGAGATATCTCCGAAAGAACGAAGAAATATGAAGGTCGATCACTGCCTCAAGAAGAATTCGAATCGAAAAAAAAAAAAAAAAAATCTTTTAAATGGAAAACGAAATGAAAAAAAGTAATTTTCCGGAAAATTAAACCGCCATTTTTAATTCGTAAAAAGGTTCACACGATGAAACCTTCTTTTCTTTATACCTTTCGATACTTTTTAATTTAAAAATTTATAAATTTAAATCCGGAGTTAACGACAAAACAAACGAATTTTTCTTCGGTTCAAAATAAAAATACATTTTTTTTTTGTTTAAAACAGAAAAACAAACAAGCAAGCAAACAAACAAACAAACAAACAAACGAACAAAACAAACCTTGAAAAGCGGACGGAAACAGTTGCAAGTCATTGAAAAGTAGTAATTGTAAATTTTCACCAGGTACTAATTTTGAGGATCCCAATAATCTACTTTCCCATACATTTCGTATTTTTCTATAAAAACAAAAAAAAAATCTCACGTTATTTAAAACTCTATTATTATTATTATTATCATTATTATTATTATTATTATTATTTTCATTAGCAAATAACACGTGAAAATTCATCATTTGCCTTTCGGAAAAAAATGAATGAATGAATGAAACCATTGATCCAATAATTTTTTTTTTTTAAATAAATAAAACAAACCTATTAAAACTAATTTGACTTTTAATTTAAAAAAAAAAAAAAAAACTGAAAAACCTGAAACCTGTGCCTTTCCCAAAAGCGAACCAAGGACGAATATATAACGAATATTTAAATATTTATTCTCAACCCATTTTTTTAACAACAAATTAACCAATTTTAATAAAATTGATTATAAATACAATAATAATTAACGCCAAGGATATTTTACTTTTTACTATTATTATCATTACTCATGACTTACCATTAAAAATAATAATAATAATAATAATAATAATAATAATAATAATAATAATAATAATAACATCGGGGAAAAAAAAAAAACGTGAAAAATAAATACTCAGACAAACGAATATTATTATGATGCCGTTTAAATACAAAAAGAAACAAAGACGATTGATAATAACATTAAGAGAGAGAGAGAGAGAGAAAACGATTTTGTAATTTAACCTTTTTAACAAGCAACCAACCAATCAAACAACCAATCAAACAACCAACCAAACAAACGACCAAACAACCATGAGAAAAATTTTCATTTTTATTATTGGATTAGCTAATTGTTACAAAAAAAAAAAAATTTCAATTTAAATCAATTTTTCGTTTGTTTGTTTGTTTGTTTACGAGTTTCGGTTACACGAATTCGAACGACATTATTATTATCATTATCATTATTATTATTATTATTATTATTATTATTATTATTATTTTTAAAACAAGAATAAATAAATAAATATTTGCCAAAAATAATATTAAAAATTAAAAAAAAATTTATTTAACTTTCCCTCGATTGTTTCTTTCTTTATTTATTTATTTATTTTTTATTTGTGAATAATAACAATCAAAATTTTTTTGTTTGTTTGTTTGTTGTTAATTGTTAAAACAATTTATTAATAATAACAAAATTAAATTTTATTTTATTAATTTTTTACCTTAATTCGTTCAATCGATTTTAACCAAAAAAAAAAAAATTTATTTATTTTGTATTATCACACTTGAATAACTCATAATATTTTATTATTATTATTATCAAAAATACATAAATAAATAATTAATTAA
>NW_002987077.1:18473-34806 GCF_000006295.1 Pediculus humanus corporis | reverse complement strand
CGATACGAGACCGGCGCACCACCACAATTAAAATAATAAAACGAAAAGAAAAAAAAAGGAAAGCCGAAAAAGGATAAAAAAGGATAAAAAAAGGAAAATTATAAAGTGGCGCTAAGGTTTTCCCCCCTTTTTTCCTTTAAAACCGACCAAAAAATAAAATAAAACAAACCGTCGCGAAAACAAAGAAAATTTATTTTTAAAAATGATATTAAATGACGTCACGCGTTTTTTTTTTTTGTTAGGGAGGTCTCAGGTATTAATAATAATAATAATAATACGATGGCCGTTTAAATTTTCCCTACCGGAAATTCCTAAATAAAACCCGGGAAGTAGTCAGTACAATCAATGAAATCATTTTTGAAATTTTTTGACTTTTGTTTAATAAAAACATTTCGAAACCGTTTTTTTCAACTTCCGGTTTAATTAATCACAACTCGATGAAACACTTTCCCTCCCCCCCCTCTACAATTATTATTATTATTATTATTATTATTATTATTGTGTAAACATTTAATAAAAGTTGGTCATTAAACAATTAATTTTTCACTTGTCACAAATCTCCTCCCCCCTTTTCCCCTCTTCTCCTTCTCCCTTTTCTACACCAACTCCTCCTCCTCCCTTTTCTACCCCCACTCCTCCCCTCATTTCTTTCATCTTTTTCCCCTCGAACAAAAAAAAAAAAAAAAAATTATTTTAAAAGCTTTTCATCAAACATAGTTTTTCTTGGCAAAAATTTACTTTTTCCGAAACGTGAATTTATTACTATCATCATCATCATCATTATTATTATTATTATTATTATTATTATTATTATTATTATTACGCAACAAATGGATCTCTCCCAAAAAAAAAAAAATTTTCGTACTATAAATAAAAATTAATTTTTTTTATTTCGTTAACCTTCCAAATCATTATTAATATTGATTTTTTAAACTCCCATTTTACTATCGAATAAATCACGATAATAATAATAATAATAATAATAATAATAATAATAATAATAATAATAATAATTACGTAATTTTTTTAAATGGAGCAGTGATAATTTTCGTAGCGATAATAATAATAATAGTAGTAGTAGTAGTAGTAAATGTAAATTGAATCTAATAATAAATGCTTTTAAAAAAAATAAAATCCGTAAGCAATTTTTCTTTTTTTTTGAAATTTTTTTACCGTCGGAAAAACTATATACCTTCTGTGGAAAAATCAATCAATCAATCAATCAATAAAATTAAAAACAAATATAGTTCGAATCGTTTAATTTAAATAAAAATTTGTTAAAACATGCGCAAAAAATAAATAAATTTAAAAAAAAAAAAAACATTTTTCTCATTTGAAATTATACGTATTTATTCATCTCGATCGATCGATCCATCGAAATGAAATCGATATAATATTATCCTCCCCTCCCCCCCAAAAAAAAAAGAAAAACAATTAAATTCAATCAATCCGCGAACCTTCTTACAAAAAAAAAAAAAAATTAATAAAAAAAAAAATTAAAATCATTCGTATTAAAAATGGCGGCAAATCAATAACCGACAACATTATAATAAATTTGTTAAACCAATTAATCGAGTCAAAACCTGAAAAACGTTAAAAACCTTATAAAAATAAAATAATTTTATTTAATAGTTGAATGTTTTGATATTTAAAAAGTAAGATTCCCCCCTCCCCTCCCCCGCTATCGAAATCCGAATCGAATTTATTAAGTTAAATAATAATAATAATAACAGTAATAAAATTTTTTATTTAAATGTCAACCACTAAAAATAATTTAATTAAAAACGACATTTTCTTTTTTTTTTTTTTTTTTTTGTGTTCTCGAACCTGGAAATTTTTATTTTTTGTGTTCTCGAACCTGGAAATTTTTATTTTTGGTTTCTCGAACCTGGAAATTTTTATTTTTGGTTTCTCGAACCTGGAAATTTTTTTTTAACCGTTTATTGTTAAAAACGACGAAAATAAACAAAAAAAAAAATTGAAATATTAGGAAAAAAATTCTTTTTTTTTTTTTTTTAAATCTCACGTAATTGCTATTTACAAACAAACAAACAAACAAACAGTAAACAAACGAAAAAAAAAAAAAAAAAAAAACAGAAATCAAAAAGCGATAAAAGACAGTTGACAGTTCAAATTATATTCTTGACATCGTGTTTTCCTTTCCCCCCCTCCCCTCCCCCTCTTCTTAATTATTAATTAATTAAAAACCAACAATTTCAAATGTAACAGCAAACATTTAAACATTTCAAACGATTCAATAACAAAATAATAATAATAATAATAATAATAATAATAATAATAATAATAATAATAATAATTAATAAAATGTCAAATTTTACATTTACAACCACGACAACTTTCTGATAAAAACAATTTAAAAATTTTTTTTTTATTTCGACTATTTCTCAGATGGGGGGTCAATAAGTCAAAAAAAAATTTTTTTTTTACGATTCTCAATTTAATTTTTTTTTCTATTAATTAATAAATAAATAACAAATTGAAAACCGTCGGCTATGAGCGATCAATTCCGTTTAAAAAAAACCAATCAATAAATATATATATATGTACGCGCGTATTACTATTTTATTATCCTATTAAAACATTATTATCATTATTTATTGCTTTTTTTTTTGTCTACCAATTAATTAATTTATGCCGTTCTCTCACACACCTTGATTGAATTTTTGTTTGATTGTTTGTTTGTGAGAAAATAATAATAATAATAATAATAATATTTTTTCTAAATCGTAATTAATAAATCATTTATCATTAATTTATTTATTTGAACCTGGAGTCATATTAACCGAGTCGTTCATCGTAAAAAGAAAAAAAAAGAAAATGCAAATATGGAAAATTTTATTATGTGAAAACATGTGTAAGACAAAGACCATAGTCACATCCCTAACCGAGTGAGAGAGAGAGAGAGACAGTCCGACACTGATTCGTGTTTACAAAAAAAAAAAAAAAAAAAAAAAACATGACATCACTTTTATATTTAGCTCAAACAAGGAGCACAAGCCACCAACGGTGTTATTTTAACTTTAATATTTTTTTTTTACTTTTTACCTCCTCCAACTCCTACCTCCTACTCCTACTACTCCATCATCAATTTTATCTTGGAAAACAATCTAATCGAGTTTTTAACGAAAGAACAATAGATAAGAACGTAACAACAATGAAAACAACAACAAAAAAAATTGATAATGTTGCCTTCTATTGTTGTTTGGGCAGTCGTCATTGGTTGTTGTTTGATTATGCCGAAAATTTTTTTTTTATTGTCGTCAAATTCGTCGTGGTTCTAGATACGACAAAAATTTGCGTGAATATATGTATTTTTTTTTCCTTAAATAATTCATCGTCGATATAATAATAATAATAATAATAATAAATTCAAGGCAAAACGATTTTTTTTTTTAAAAAATAACCGGGCGCGTTGTTTATTTATTTATTCATTTATTTATTTAAATCGTCATTTTGTGTTGGAATATTGAAATTGAAAACAACAACAACAACAAAAAATATTTTTGGACTTGATCTAAAGTTATTTATAAATTACCAGCTTTTTTCCTAGGGACGAAAAAAAAAAAAAAATAAGGAAGCTTTTTTTATTCACCTCGTTTTTTTTTTTTTTTTTTTTTTAAATTTGAATGAAATAAACGTTTAAAAAAAAAAAAAAAAAAAAAAAATTTTTTTATTAGTTAAAAAATGTTTTTTGTAAATTACGTCAACGATTCATATAAAGAAAAAAAAAATTCGTGATTTGAATAATTTTTTTTTTTATTAAAGAAAAAGGGGGACGTGATTTTTGTTTTTTTTTTAAATGTATAAAATTTAAATTTTTAAAAAAGCTTTGGCCTCAAATTGCCCACCCACCCCCCATCCCCCCCTTAAAAAAAAAAAAAAACAAATTAATATGAATGTTGAATATTTTAATTTATTACCTTGTGCTTGGGTTTTAAATAATTGGGCCAAATGTTTTGGATAAATTGATTGGTTGAAAAATAAAATAATGCCAACAAAACAAAACAAAACAAAAAACATTCCAGCCTTGAATTAATTTAGGGCAAATAAACACGGTTAAGAGGGAGAATGTAGTAACATTTTGCAATTTTTTTTTTTTTTTATTTTTTTTACAAAACAATCGTTTTTAACATAAAAATAAATAAATAAATACAAAACAACAGAACTCGACGACTAGCCGATAAAGCCTGCTGCAATTTTTTTATATACCTTACAAGAGAATAATAATAATAATAATAATAATTTAAAGGAAACCAACCAGGCTCGGTCTGCATTGACTCAACCTTGGAAAAACAACCCGAAAAAAAAAAACAAAAACTTCCTCATGACTTTAACACAAATATGGCGCATATACTTTAAAATTATTATTATTACAACATATCGATAAGTGCGTAAAAAAAAAAAAAAAAACCGAAAAAACTCAACGTGGGAGTAGAAAAAATTAACGAATTAATAATGACGTTTATTTTTTAAATTTCAATCAACCTCGTTCTAATCAAGGTCTACAACATAAACATAACCGCCAAAGGAAATATGCCACCTTTTAAAAAACAAACAACAATTTTTTTAAACTTTACCTATAAAATAAATAAATAATTTCATTTTTAAAAAAAAAAATTCTTTCGATGAGATCATACGAAAATTAAAAATTTTTATTCTAATTACACGATCGACTGATTGATTAATTAAAAAGTGAATCCATAACAAAAAATAAATTTTCAATGACGGTTAATGATAGGTCACAAAACATGTTGTCACGTTCGTGATAAACAATATATACTATCAAAAAAAAAAAAAAAAAAAATGATAGAAATTTTTAAAGTCAGTCATTTTAAATAAAAAATGAATTAATTAATAAATAAAATAAAATAAAATAAATCTTACCTCACTGTAAATCCCGTCCTTCTAGTCACTACATGTTTTGGTTGCCATTTTGTTATATTATTATTCTTATTTTCATTTATTAATATGAGAAAAAAGTTTTTTTTTTCTTTCACTCCACTATAAAACACTTCACTAAAATTTTTAAAATTTAAATTTTTAAACACAACAACAACAACAACGTTTTTCTTTTTCCTTTTTTTAACACGATTACATTTATTCGTTGAATAATAATAATAATAATAATAATAACACGATAATTTTCCGTTTCCGGTTTTTTTATTGTTTACTTTATTCAAAAATTTGTTTTTATTAATTTCATTATTATATTTTATACCGATTATCAATTGTTTCTTTCCTTTTTTGTTTTTAACGATTTCATTTATGAAACTCTCATCAAAATAATAATAATAATAATAATAATCAACCGAATTTTTTACTTTAAGCAATTTTTTACTCGATATCGAATAAAATATTTTTCTTATCATAAATTGTTTTGGATAAATGTTGCAGAGGGCATCGCTCTTTGATAAACAACAACAACAACAACACTCTTCTTCTTCTTTTTCCTTTCCATCATCATCATCATCATCATTATTATTGCAATTTTTTATCTTGTTCTTTTTCCGACTTTTAATTTCCCAACAACAACTACGATTTAATACGGTGTTTTTTTTCTCACGTTTTTTAACACAGGAGATTGGTTTGTTGTCATTGCACGAGTTGCGTTTTAATTTGTTAAAAAATTCGATATTTCCATTTTTATAAAATAAATTAGTATTATTATTATTATTATTATTATTGTATCCCTTAATGCAACCACCGAAATTGTGAGATGCACACTGAGTGTTGTTGTTGGTGGTACTCAGGTAGGATGAGTGTAAGTATGAATGGGTGGGTTGAGCGCATGCGCTAACAGCAGAACGCAGACGATGACTAGAACCCGACGTCATTACAGGGCCCTCCATATTGGGGAAAAAAAAAGTTGCTCATGTCTTCGACTGTTTATTTTCAGTCTTATTTACCTAAATAAAAAAAAAAAAATTAATTGAAAAAATTTAAATAAATCGATAAAAAAAAATTAATAAAATTATGTACATTTTTTTTTTTTTTTTTTACAATTGATAAACTGACTTGAATAAGTCGCAATATGTTCTACATTTAAAAATTCTAAATATTTTCTTAAATATCAAATATTTATAAACTTTTTCCAGAAAAATACCTATAATACCTTAAATTATTAATTAAAATTTTACTTAATAAAAATATATATTAACAAATTTGTTTTCCATCATTCTAATTTGTAAAATTATCCTATGATTAATAAACCATAATTTAAAATTTTTTTTCGCAAAAAATAGTTAATTGAATGGTAAAAACATTTAAAAAGTATACATTTCGAATCATAAAACAAAAAAAAAAAAAAATTTAATATTTACTTAAAAATAATAATAATAATAAAAGACCTTACATTAAATATTTTTTATGAATGTAATTTAAAATTATAATGATTAAATAATAAATTTTATTTTACTTTACAACTTTATGTAAAAAAAAAAAAAAAAAAAAGAAAATTAATCGATGAAAGTTTTAACCGTTTTTTTAATGAGCAGTTATTTAAAAAAAAAAAAAAAAAGGAAATAAAATTATATGATTTTAAATCGTTTAAATATTAATTTGGTTTTCAAAAACTGGATTTAAAAAAAAAGTAAAAATTTATGGTTGGCTTACACGAAATTAAAACAGCAACATGTTGTACCACGATAACGGAACATGCACGACTGAATTTCTCTTTAGTACGTCATTATTAAACGCTGTTTGTTCTGTGCATAATCAGATTTAACCTGTTTAAATAAATGTTCCTTTGAGCTTTTCCTTTGTTAAAAATTTCTTTTTTTTTTTTTATTAAAATTATTATTATTACTATGATTTTCAAAAGGAGAAGCTTTATGAATACCCTCCCTATTAGCAACAGTTATTTCATAACGAAAATCTATCAATCATGTATAAAAAATTTAACACACTTTTGAAAATTCAATAAAAATTTGATAAATCTTTAAAACTAATACCGAAATAAATTATTTAAACTCAAATAAATATACAATTTTTTAAATTTCAAAGGTATTTTGAATACGTTTAAAAATTCAATCCACAAAACGAACCACTTATAATAGCGTTTAAGTAATTTTCTGGTGATCTGTTAAAAAGCGGAGTAATATACATAAAACTCACTTAATAAATGATTTCTAATAATATTTTGTAAACGTCGAGTATTCTAATTGGAAAAAATACGTTAAAAATTCGATAGTTTTCGACTTGGAAAACATAATTTAAAAAAAAAATAATTTTAACCGACCGCCAAAACCGGATATTAAATGCGCCACTATCAAAGGTTTTTCCATTGTCTTTGGCTCCCTCTATTGATAAAAAAAAGAACCAGTTTCGCTTCCTGTTGGTCGAAGGTCAGTGGCACGGTCGCTGGGTGTTAAAAAAATTATAGATTTTTATTAATTTAAGAACTATATTTAATTTTTCTTTTTTTTTAAATAATTTATTTAATTATTGTATTAATTGTAAATCGTTGAAGTTATAAAAAATTAATCGTATTTGTTTAAAAAAAATAGGATTTTCTATAAGTAGGCGCGACAAGTAAGTTCAAAAATCGAACACAGCTGTGCTAGCGTCTACAATCAACTTTCATTCGTGCGCAATTAAAATATTTTAAATGTATTTTTTATCTATGGTTATCGAGTAAACGTTTTCTCTTTTTTTCGGATATTGAATTATGAAATTTTTTTAATTGTGAAAAAAAAAAGAGTTATGGAAGTTTTTAGAGCAGTTTAGCCAACTAACTGTCATGTTTGTAAACAGCCTATTTTGACGGATGAATGTGATTACCAACATGATGTATGTTTTCTCCTATTGGCTGGATTTCCTCCCGCGTTCCTACATTTGAAGGTAAAGTAGGTCAAATTCGTTTTTGTTGTGCATTTTGTTCCTTGTTGTCATAACTATTATTTCATTGCCGACTGTATAAAATTTTTGAATTTTTACAATGTTATCAAACAAATTAAATTTCAATAAATTTTGCCACAAAAAAATTCCACCACCCCCCTCCCCCGGGTAGCCTTTTCAGTTTTCTCAAGATAATGTTTTCATTATTGATGTAATATAATTGAATAGAAAAAGAACATACTTTCATTGTTGCTTGAGAATTTTTTTTTTTTTTTTAAATTAATATTTTACTCTTGATTTTTTCAAAAACTTTTTTTTTTTTTTCAGATTAATAAATTGGATTGGGTACCTAAAAAAAAATAGAAAATCCTTGAAGATGAAGTTACAACAAAGAACATGGACTTCACATAAAAATTTGTTAAAAATTTAAAAAATCAATAATAATTTCAAGTTATAGTGTAATAAAATGTAGGATAAAGTTGTGAAAATTCTTACAATATGACTTGAAGTCAGTAGCATTTATTTAAAATGGATGAAAAAAATGGAGAAGTATTTGATCATCATGCAGAGCTATTTGCACAAATTGGAAATGTTACTGAAAATGAATCTTTAAGGGATTTTTTAATAAGTCCTACAGGAATGATAGATCACAATAGTACTGCCAAAAATTTTTCCGTACCTTCTGCTCAGATTGGCAGCACTTCTCATGATAATATGTGGTCTCATGGTTATGGATGCAATCAGCCCTCGGGGCTTTTATTAAACCATACCAGAACTGGGTTTAATTTACCTTTATCAGTTTCACAATTAGACATGCCATCAAGTGTAATAGAGAATTCTAATATTTTGCTGGATAATTTGGTTAAAAATATTCCTTTATCAAGCAATACTCTAAATCCATATGCATCTGCATCTGTGCCCAATAAAAGTGTCAATATAGATTGCAGGACTGTTACAGATAACTCAAATCTTCTTCCAAGCACTCTTTTCGGTGGAATGTGCGGAAATAATTCGGAAAAAGTTACCCAAGACTTTTTAGGCAATTATAATAAACTGGAGTCTAGTGATATGATAGTTAAATGCAGTGAATATGAAAATGTCGCATGGAATGGTATAGTTTGTGATTCCATAAATAACATAAATTTTCATTCTCAGAATCGATTGAGTCATAGTTTTCAAAGTTCAATTGATAAAAATGGAAACTCTGCTTTATTTGGCAGTACTCATGATAAAATTAGCTGTGGTTCAAATTCATCGGAACACTTTATTCAAAATAATTTTATGACTAGGTTAAGCCCCAGTGCAAGTGTTGAAACTAGTGTTCGTACTCCAGCAACCAGTTACGAAAGTGCAAGTCCTTTATCGAGTAATAGAACACCCATTAGAAGTGATGAAAGTATTAGCCCTATGGGTAGCGGTCATACTCCTCTTAGGGTTGAAGATAGTACAAGTCCTTTAACTAACATAAAAACTCCATTAAGAATAGAAGAAGGCAGCCCTTTAGGAAGAACACCACTCAGAGTAGAAGAAAGCTATAGCCCGATGGGCAGCAGCAACAATCTTTTGACTTCCAATAGTCCTAGTCATAAAATAAATGGGCCTGTTCAGGGCTCAGAAACTTACCACAACCCACCATGTAGCTTGAAAAAAATAGAGGCCAAAAGTCCTTCGTCAAATTTACATCAAACCAAGCCTAAAATTGAAAATCCAGAATCTATGATTGACTCGCCAGAAACGTCAAAATTGATTGAAGAATCAATGTGCTCTCCTAAAAAGTCAGATGAAAAATTAGACTTGAATTTAACTGGTTCTACGAAATCCGATGGTTCGTCTGTCAAAGAAATAATTAGGCAATTTTCAATTCCGTTTTCTGCCGAAAAGCGCGTAGATGATTCTTTAAACAGTAAAAAATCTGTTAAGCGGACGTTATCCGATAAGAGTGACTGTGAATTTTACCTAACTAGTTCCTCTGGAATAGAAAAAGAAGGAAGTGATTTAAAAACTTTGCCGAGAATAAATGAAGCCTGTAGTGTTAAGACTGAATTTTTGAATGTACCTGAAGTAGAAACAAATAAACTGAATGTCGATGCTCAAAATATATCACAAATGGATAGAGTTTCATTCGGTGAAGAATTTTTTAGTAAATCGAAGAGACGGCGAAAAAAATCTGACAACAATTCAAATTTACCCAATACGAAAAGAAGGAACAGGAAAAGAGTTACTATTTACCAAAGTTTAATGTCTCCAGAAGAAACTGGAATCAAGTTAAAAATCAAAGTGGCCTCTGCTTTTCAACGAGTGAAACCTCAGAAAAAGCGAAGGAGCAAAAGGCAATTTTGTTCGGATGACGAGGAAGACGGTAAATCAAAGAGGTGTAAAAAAGTGGTCAGATTTTCAAATCACTCTAAAGAATCCGAAGCTGAAGAACAGACTGAATGGGGAAATAAATTACCCCCAAATATATTACAAAAAATATTTCACTACGTTGTTGAGGATCAAGGATGTGTGCCTTCACTTGTTAGGTAAATTTTTTTTTTTTTGTTATAGGTGACTATCACGATTCAACCATCTATAATTAAAATAATAATAATAATTGTATTACAGGTTATCTTTTGTTTGTAAATCTTGGAACACTGTTGCTAATCAGCCAGAGTTGTGGCAAAATATCGACCTATCTAGTCCGTATATAAAGCAAAAATGTAAAATAGATAGATATTTTAGGTGGTTGTTGGAAAATCGTTTAGAAAATATACGCGAATTAAATTTAAGTAAGTTTCCCTTGTTTAAAAAAAAAAAATTTAATATTTTATTTTTAAATGAACTAAAAAGCGTTTTGTTGCATTATTTGAATAGGTGGATGGAAATTTTCAAATATAACAATGGTACTGAGTCTGATTGGAACACATTGCACCGATATTGAAAGCATCGGATTAGGGGGTTGGCAGGGTTTGCATTACGAACATTTAAAATCCCTTTTGCAAGACTGTCCGAGACTTAGCAAATTAGATTTATCAGACGTTAGTGTAAGTAACATTCCTACATCGGTATGGAATATTTTTAATTAAAAATAATAATAGTTATTGTGACTAATTTATTTTACAGCCCGAGTCAAAAAGTGCAAATAGTGCGGTGTCTCAAAAATCAATCACGTTTTTAACTCAGAGTATGGGAGAAAGATTAACGCAACTTATTTTGGCTCACAACACCCTCACATGCCTTCCGCAAATAATTAGCAGTTTAGCAGTAAGTAAAAAGACAAAAAGTCTTTTTTTTTTTTTAATTATTTACACAAAGAAGGGTGAAATAACGTTAAATTTATTTCAGACTCATTGTCCCAATCTTCAAGTGCTTGATCTATCGAATATAAGAAGAGTTTCTCACACGGAATTTGCTCTTAACATTGAACATCTTCAGGAAGGTTGTCAACAATTAAAAGTTTTAAGAATCACGAATAGTTGCATCACTTTGGCAAACGTACCTTTAGAAAAGCAGGTATGAAATCAGTTCCTACTTCCTACATGTTTTGTGCCGATAATCTCTTCAACTTTTACGAACTTTATTTTACTTTTCTTTTTAATTAAAAAAAAAAAAAAAAACAAGAACAAACAATGTACTTACCCCAAATCACCGAATCTTCATTTTTATCAAGGACATGCATGAGAAGTTCAACTTATTTGATGAAATTTTCAGGTGGCATCACCAGGTTTCACCAATTTGGAAGAATTGAGCATAGCAGGTCATCAAGGAACTGAAAGTCTTCGTATCACTTCCGTCATGGATGATAACTGCTTGGAAAGAATACTCAAAACTTCTCACAAACTCAAACTCTTGGACGTAAGAGGTTGTACGCGTATAACGGATTCGAGTTTGGTACGAGTTCCTGCTTGGGATATTCAACATTTGTTTTTATCAGGTTAATATAATTTTCAGTACGAAATTTAATTTTTATCAAAAATAATAATAATAATAATAATAATAATATACCATAATTTTTTTTTTTTTTTTTTTGTTTAATCAGGTTGCTATGTCACTCGTCAATGCGGATCCGGCCTTGAACTCATTGCGCAAAAATGGTGTCACAGTTTGGTCGAAGTTGACTTGGCATGGACGACAGTCACCGATGATTTGAATGCAGCTGTTATGGCGTTTGCGGAAAAGGGTTCGGAGTCTCCTCTCAGGTACGTCCTAGAATTTATAAAATAAAATTTTTCGGTTAAAAAATTTTAATTTTAATTTTATTCGGTTTAAAAATTAAATTATTTCAGAGTGATGAATTTATGCGGATCGTCTGTGACTTTGGAGCCCGTTAAAGCATTGTTAAGTAAATGCAGTAATTTGGAATCGTTAAATCTTCAATCTTGCCGAGGACTTCCCAGGGGAGTCAAAAGATTGTACGAAAACGAACAACTCATCGAACTCAGAAACATGCTCGATAAAAGGGATTCCGGTTCGGAAAGCGAGGATAGAAGAGAAGGAACAGAATACGAAGGAAGAGGAAGGGGATCATCCCCCCCATTGTATAGTACAAATAGTAAAAACGAGGATTTTGTAACTTAAAAAAAAATTTGTCAAGGTTTAAAGAAGTTGTCAAAAGTGGAATTAATTGTAAAAAAAAAAAAAAAAAAACTAAAATCAGAGAGAAAATTTTAGTTGTTGCCTATATTATTATTATTATTATTATTATTAAGATTGTAAAGGTGCAATTTCTTAACTTGTGAGAAACAAAAAAAAAAAAAAAAACTGGGCAAATATGTTTTATTAAAATAATAATTTACGTGAAAAAAATCTAAAAGTTAATTATTATTATTATTCATTTAAATAATTAAGAGAGAGAGAGAGAGAGAGAGAGAGATAATAACCCAGAGCTTTAATTATTTTAAAAATTTTCATTCATTTCGAATAATTTTTTTTTTTTTTTTTTTTGAATTGTTTCGAATTGATATTTAAATAAACAGATAAATAATTAAAAGCTCTCATTTAAATAAATAAATAAATAAAATTAATTAATTAATTAATTAATTATTTATAAACGGTGAGGTAAAAATTGATTAACATAGTGTGTAATAAAAAAATCATTATCAAAAAAAAAAAAAAAAGAAAAAATTTTATCGAAGCAATAATAATAATAATAATAATAAAAGTTAAAAGGGGATTTTTTCTATAATTAAAAATATCAAAGGTTGCTAAAAATTTTATTTAAAAAAAAAATTTGAATCAATAAATAAATAAATAAATTATGAATTGGAATAATTTTTTATTTTATGCGTTAAAGACGAATGTTACGAGCCATTTATTATTATTATTATTATTATTATTTTATATTAATGTATACAAAAAATAAAAATATTTATTTTATTATTATTATTATTATTTATAATTTAAAGGAAAAAAGGAAAAAAAAAGGAAAAGTGTGTGTGTGTGTGCGTGTGCGTTATTAAAATCATTTATGCATTTATTAAAAAAGAAAACTTTTTTTTTTTTTTTTTTGAAATTTACTCGGTGAATATGTTTAAATTTATTAAAACAAAAGGCGAAATGATTGATGAGGGGGGGGGAGGTTGACGGGGAGCGTGGGGGGTCCGTCATTTAATTTAAATAAAATAAATAAACATAAAATTCAAATTTTTTTTTCCCGTGATTTTTAATTTAACGTTGTTGTTATTATTTTTTTTTTTTTCTTTCATGTTTGTTACTATTATTATTATTATTATTATTTATTTATTTATTATCTACAATTCATATTACAACGAATGCATTTTAAATTTATTAAATAATAATAATAATAATAATATTTATTTATTTAGTTTTTTTTTTTTTTATA
The DNA here is from genome assembly GCF_000006295.1 of Pediculus humanus corporis. Classification (NCBI taxonomy): domain Eukaryota; kingdom Metazoa; phylum Arthropoda; class Insecta; order Psocodea; family Pediculidae; genus Pediculus; species Pediculus humanus. The sequence goes on along the minus strand of NW_002987077.1, from coordinate 21,128 downwards.
ATCGATCAAATGTTAAAAAATTTTGTTTGTTTTAATTTTTTAATCATAATTATTAACTTTTTTTATTTCTTATTGTTTATTTTTTTTTCTGATGCTTTTATTATTATTATTATTATTATTATTATTATTATTATCATTAGTTCCGATGATTAAAAAAGAATAAAAAATTAATTAATTAATGATTGATTGATTGCAATATTTATAAATCTCTGTTGTTGATAATAATGTTAATTTTAATAATAGTATATAAAATGAAATTTAAATAAGGAAAATCTTTTTATTTGATTGTGTTTACAAAATGGCTGATGTGCGTGCGTGAGTGCGTGGGTGTGAGAGAGAGAGAGAGAGAGATAGAGGGGAAAATGCCTATAATAATGGTGATGGATTATTATTATTATTATTTTTTTTTGTTTATTATTATTATTATTATTATTATTAATTTTTTCTGTGTACTATCGATTTATTTATTTAAGAAAATGGTGGTAAAATTATTGAAATAATAATAATAATGATGATGTTTTTACTTGATTTAATGAGTTTTTTAAATGTAATCGAATTTAAATGGTTTGAATCATCGACGAATTGTAAATGAATAAAATATATTTAATTTTTTTTTTTTTTTGTTTAAATTTGTAATCAAATGTAGAAAACATCAACACCACCACCACCACCACTACTACAACAACAAAAATAATAATAATAATATCTTTATGTAATTTATGTAAGAAAATTTAAATTATTTATTTATTTTACTTTCTTTTTTCTTTTTTTTTTTTTTTTTAATTACGTCCAATTCATAATAGTTTTAATAAAATGAAAAAATTTGTAATAACGAATTCATTCAATCCGAGATAATAATAATAATAATAATAATAATAATAATAATAATAATATTTTATTAAAATACGTAAAGAAAAAAATAAAAAAAATTTTTTCATTCGTCGTTCACGCTCGCGAATATCATGTTTTATTATTATTATTATTATTATTAATGATTTTTCGTCTTTTATTATTATTATTATTATTATTATTATTATTATTAATATTATGTTGAAATATGTAATTATTATTTTATTATTATTATTTTATTTTATTTTATTTTTTAAATTAAGATGGAGTTATTAGTTTTTTGAAAAATATTTAAAATATTATGATGATAAATAAACATTATCATTATCATCGTGTACATTATTTGAATTGTACAGAAAGAAAAAAAGAAGAAAAAAGTAAAAAAATGTTTTAAATTTCAAAATATGTATCTTATATATATATATAAATATATATATATATATATATATATAAATGATAATATATTGAACTTAAAGTAAAATTAATTGTTAAAAAATAAATGCGCATAATAGTTTTCAATGTGATTTATTAATTATTATTATTATTATTATTATTATTACTACTACTCTTTTTTCTATAATGATTAATTAAAAATCCAGTTTGTTATTTATCCAGGAGGATTATAAACAACAGTTTGTTACCTATCCAGAAGGATTATTAATAACAGTTTATTACCCATCCAGAAGGATTATAAACAAGAGGTTATCAATAAAAAAAATTGATATGATAATATTATGTGGGTTTTAAAAAAATTTTAAAGTAAATCACTCGAGGGAAACCTCTTTTGGATTTGTCGATAAGAAAATACACAAGAAGAAAAATAATTTGCAAACATAAAAAAAAGGAGGTTAGAGATATGAAAACTTGTTTTTTTTTTTTTTTTTTTTTAAATTAATATCATTATTACTTCCTTTAATTAATCCCCCCGTGGGAGGAGACGAGGGGAGGGGGAGGGGAAATACCCGCATTAAATTTATTAAAAACCTGTTTTTAAACCTTAAAATAATAATAATAATAATAATAATAATGAAATGAGGGTGGTGATAATTATATAAATAAATAAGAATAAAATGGAAGAAATGTTTGAATATTTATTATTATTATTATAATTTAATTTGTTTAAATTTAAATTATTTTATTTAAAAGAAAAAAAATGAATTGGAATTTAATTATAATTTTTTTTATTTGTTTTTTTACTCTACAACAAAAAGGTATGGATTGTTTTCCGTTTATTGAAAAAAATAAAATGGATTCTGTAAGTTTTCTTTATTATTATTATTATTATTTTTTTTTTTTTTTTATTTAAACAAATGAAAAGAAATATTTGTTTGTTTATAAACAGGTATCAGGTGGTTTCGTACCAATGAAATCAATTTATTTAAGAAATAAAAAATTACAAATAATACCAAATGGTGGTGGAATCGGTGATTTTTTGTCAACGGCCGTACAAGGTAAGTTTAAAAATTTATTAAATCCTTTTCTTACCTTTAATTTTAACGGTTTTTTTTTTTTTTCATTAGATGGTATATCAACTACTTCCGCTTTTAAAAGTCCAACCATGTTTCTAGGAGGTTTTTCCATACTAATGCAACCATTACCAAACGGTACAGAATTTGCTGGACAATTTACCCAATCTCTTCCACATTATTTTAATTTGGTTCCAGGTTTACCACAATTAATGGGATCCACGGGGAGACGAGAAAACCTAACGGAAACCTAAAAAAAAAAAAAAAAAAAAAAATTTAATTTATTAATAAATCATTTTATTTACATAAATTATATATATATATCAATGATGATAAATTT
>NW_002987077.1:0-17972 GCF_000006295.1 Pediculus humanus corporis | reverse complement strand
ATAAATTAATATTAAATTTAGTTTTGGTACATAAAAATTTCAACAATGACGTCATAGTCGTAGATAATAATTTTAAATGTTTTATTTATTGTCTTTATTATAATTACGGTTGGATGAACGAAAAAGGAAATTTTAAATATGTCGAAATGAAAAATACGTTGGAAGAAAGTAGTCTGGAGGAATCATCGATTGAATACCTTTTGGATTCTTGCACGGAAATAGGTTTGATCCTTCACTTCTTTTTTTTTTTTTTTTTTTTTTTGTCTTATACCTTCTTCAGCCAACGTTTGTTCCATCTAAAAGAGAGAGAGAGAGAGAAAGAAAATTAATATATATCAACAAACAAGTATCAACAAACATAATATTGACTCACTTTATTATATACCATTTAATATCATCAATGAATGAATGAATGAATGAAACATAATTAATTTTTCCTCTTTTTCTCTCTTATTGATTTTATAATTTATTAAATAAAGAGAGAGAGAGAGAGAGAAAAAAGGTCATTTCTTGACCAATCTGTTGGTTTTTACTTTTAGTGCTAAAGTACAAACAAACAAACACACGTAATAATAAATTCACATATAATATAATAATAGTCAAAGATCACGGCCCCCTTTAAAAAATTATTATTATTATTATTATTATTACGTAGGCCTTTTGATTATAATTTATCACGAATATAATTATTGACGTTATTATTATTATTATTATTATTATTAATAATAATTTTTCAATTATTTAATAAATAAATAAATAAATTTACAGAATCTCAAGATAAATGTGAAAAAGCATTTTTATTCACGGATTGTTTTTGGTCCGAAACACAAAAATTGGTAATAAAATTTATTATTATTATTTACTTATTTAAATATTATTAAACTCTCATGTATTTATTAATTAATTTATTTATTTTTATTTTTTCTAGCAAAATCCATAATTTATACGAAAAAAAAAAAAAATAAGAATAACGAATCGTCTTGGGAGAAAAAAAATATGTCAAAAACGCGACTTTTATTATTATTATTATTTTTTTTTTTTTTAGATTTATCACGTGATAAAATAAATAAAAATTTAAAGGACACGACTTATTATTATTATTATTATTATTTGTTTGTAACGAGTAATAAAAATAAATAAATTTAATTATTAAATAAAATCAAAAAAGAAAAAAAAAAATTTGTGTTTGTTTTTTTATTGCTAATTTTTCATCGACTAATAATTTATTTATTTATATTTAAATTTAAACAATTAATAATAATAATAATAAATAAATAAATAAATAAAATATTTTTTTAAATTTTTAATATTGTCAATATTTTAATAATTTCTTTCTCTTTTTTTTATTTTAATTATAAATATCGTAACTCTTACAATTTCCAATTGATATTATTATTATTATTATTAATTATTATTATTAATATTACTACCACTACTAATTTTTACTACTACCTATCCATTAATAAATTATTTAATCCAACAAAAATTAATTGTTTATGAATGAATTAAAATTTTTAAATCATAAAAACAAAACAAATTTAAATCCGAGTTAAATGTTGTATCCACCATGTGACGTCACGCGAAAAAATTTTTTTATGACGTCATTAATTAATAATATATAATTTGTCAATTTCATCGTTTTTTAATTAATTTTTTTTTTTTTTTTTGTTTATAATGACGGGGGGTCAAAAAAAATTTTTTTTTGTTTTATTATTATTATAATTAATCGGATATTGTTATTATTATTATTATTATTACATTTCATAATTATATATATATATATTAATTAATTAACAGCTTTTTTTTATATTTATTTATTTATTTATATATATATACTCTTAATAAATATTTATTTATTAACGCAGGCCGCTATTATTACATAATATTATATATATATATATATATATCTAAAACAAGAGCAAAAAAAAAAAAAAAAAATTTTTGTCTATGATTGATATATTTTAATAATAATAATAATAATAAAAAAAAAAAAGAAAAACAAACAAACAAACAAACAATCAAACAAACAACCGGGAATACCATTTTTCTTTTACTTTTACTTTTGTATCTTCCCACTTTTTGTTTTAGGAAAGAATTAAAAAATTCATTAAATTCATTGAAAAAAAAAAAAAATTAAAATAATAAAAAATAATAATAATAATAATAAAAAGTAAAAAAAGTTAAAAAGAAAAAAAAAATATTTTAATTAATTAATTAATTAATTAATAACACTAATTAATTAAGATCTAACATCATCATATTGTTTTAATTGCACATCATCATCATCATCATCATCATCATCATTTTTTTTAATTGTAAATAATTAATAATTTAAAAATGGCTTTCTTTATTTATTTATTTATTTATTTATTTTACCGGAATATTTATTAAAAATAATAATAATAAGTTAATAAATAAATAAAATGAGTTTTTTTTTTTTTTGTTTACACTCTCCAAAGGGGTTTTGATATATTCCTTCTCTCTCTCTCTTTCTCTCTCTTTTTAATATGCTTTGTAAATCACATAAATTATTTACTATTAATATAATAAATAATAATAATAAATAATTATCATTATTATTATTATTAATACTTTGTTGTTGTTACTGCAAAAGAAAAGAAAAAAAAAATTGAAATAAATCCGTTACACATTAAATTAAACACAAGATTTACATTTTTCTCTCGTATAATTTTTGAGATTCGCAAATTTTAACTTTATATATATATCAAATAAGACCATAAACTACCATTAATAGTAATAATAATAATAATAATAATAGTATAATTATTAATCATAAAAAAATAAATTAATATGTTATAAATTACAAAAATGTAAACTTTTTTTTAAAATAAACTCTATTTATTTCATCATTGCCTACTCAAATAATAATAATAATAATAATAAAAAAAAGGAAAACATGAGTTACACGATTTAAAAATATAACAAAAAAAAAAAAATTAATCTGAATAAATTTAAAAACTGGTATAGGGAGGAGGGGGGGGGGAGAATTGAATCGAAGGAGAGTCCATCTCAAATCCTTCGGTAAGCGAAAATAACAAAAATAAATATTTGCCCTATTATGATTTGAAGGAGGTTAAAAAAAAAAAAAAGGGGGAGGAGCAAGTTTGACCAGAGAAAAGTAACGTTGAAAATTAAACATATATATGGGTTTTCTACTAATATTTTATATCAGGGTTACCATTAAAAAAAAACAAAACTTAACAAATTAGCCTGATATTTACGGTTGAAACCAAGATTTTTAAAGCGAAATTCCTTCTCACCGGGTTGTAATAAGTGTATCGATTGTTCACCATTTAAATAATTTCACCGGCTTTTTTTTTTTTTTTTTTTTATACAAAGCATATTTATAAAAGAAGGCAAAAAATACCAAATCCTTTAGAGATTATATGAAAAACTCATTTTATATAACTGTTTTTTTTTTTTTTATTATCGAGAAATCAATTATCTTGCACGTGCTTTTTTTTTAAATTTGCCTTTTTCTAATAGTAGTTAAAGATACAATTCAAACTAATAAAAAAAAAAAAAAAACTGATTTACGGTAATACGTCGACTTTTTAAACGTTGAAAACAGAAAACAAAACTTGTGTGTGTGTGTCAAATGAAAGCCTTTAAAAATAATTATTATTTACTAATAAAAAAAAAAACAAAACTTAATATGATTGTATGATTGTATGCGGTACATGCCGTTGCCTCGATAAGGCATTCCTGGCATTCCGTATAATAAGCTGTTGGTGATAATTGCAGGCGCGTAACCGGCATCTTTCCATCTTTCTTAATTATTTACTGAAGAGTTAAAAAAAAAAAAATAAAAATAACTTAATACGATTGCGAATGATGCGTTGTTACATGCCGTAGCCTTGATAAGGCATTCCTGGATTCGGAGAATAAGCCGTTTGCGGGTATGCAGGCGCATAACCGGTTCCCATCATTCCGGGTCCAGCAGTTAACATCAACTGTGGTTCAGCTAAAAAAAAAAAAAAAAAAAAAATTTTAACATGCTTTCAACACCATTTTGTTTTTCTTTTCACTTTTTAAATAATAATGAATGGGAAATTTTACAAACTTACGAATCATCATCGGTTTATTTTCCTGATGTGCTGTTTCTTCGACTCTTTGACTTTCAGCTTCTTCTAATTTGTCTACCTTACTCGTATATTCTCTGAGAACTTGAATTAAATAGGGCATGGCAAAATCCATAATGTTATGACGCCAAGCGAGTTCCAAAATAACATCGGGATGTAGAAGATCGTAACACTTTTTTAAAAATAAAATTTTTTTTTTCAAGATAACTATTACACAATTAATTAATTAATTAATTAAAAAAAAAATGGAAACAATTTTACTTGGAATAAACAAGCAGCAAAGCAATCGTAACACTCTTTTTCCAAAAACCAAGCCAACAATTCTTCAGCAACTTCCGGATTTTTTGATTCTGCCGCATATTCCATGGCGTCCTAAATCAAAAGGAATTATTATATTAATATATAAAATGAATCAAAAGAAAAATAAAACGAACAAAAAAAAAAAAATTTCCAAAAAAAAACCTTAAAAAGCCTGTCTTTTTTACACAGCTCGACGGATTGTTTCCAACGGTTGTTTCCCTTATACAAATACGCAGCGATTCTACGGAATTCCGTTAATTCGTGTTTTTCTAATTTCTGTGCCAAAGCAATGTTATCGAAATTGTCAAAGGCGTCAATCGACGTTCGAAGACCCTATCGAAAAAAAAAAAAATATTGTCATCAAAATTATTTCTTTCCTTCCGTTTTATTCCGATGGTCTCATCTCAAGAGTAATTAAATGAAAATTTTCACCAGGTAATCTTCTTCATCGATTAGCAATTGATTAAGTGCTTCGTTTATAGCTTTGTTATTGAGGCTTTGGACTGAGCGTAAATAAGGTTTTACGAGTTGCAGATGATTAACTTTGGTAAAGAAACTGACTGCGCGAGTGTGATCCATTCTGGGAGCGAGAACCAACAACATATCGTTGAGTAACAACGGTTTATAATCTAAATAAAACTGTATAGCCTTATAGTACAATTCTATGTTGGCAACCTTTAATAAAAAAAAAAATTCCAAATTAAAAGGATGATGTTACGAAATATTTATATGCATTAATACCGCACAATTCAAATTTCCAACCTTGGTTATTATATCTTTAAAATGACCCTCTCTCCATGCTTCCGTGGGATGTGCCATCATCGCAATGACGGCGTTATCGTATTCTTCGTATTTGTCGTACAGGAAAACCAACTCGGACCACAAATGAGCTTGTTCGGCAGCTCTTAAAACTTTTGGAATGTTGACTCGCGACCAGAAAAGTTCCAAATGCTCACGCATTTTGCTCGGCTTATACTTGGAATACAAAATAGCCAGCTCACTGAACATTCCCATGTGAGCTCTTTCCAATCCTAAAGCGGCTTCTAAAAGGTTGATCAATTCTTCGAAATATCCTCTATCCTGGACAAATTTAAAGAGACAAAAAAAAAAAAAAATTAAATACTTCAGCCCCCGGTTTAATTAATACAAACACATGCATTTTAACGTTTTTTAATTTATACACACCTGATAATAATTTATCAAATCTTCTAATTCGTCGGCGTGCACCACTATGTGGAGCCCGCACATTTGCGCAAGCCGAAATTCTTCCGAATCGACGCATGCAAAACAAACTTCTTTCCACGTCCTGGTGCTGTTGGCTTTTTTCGCCGAGTCTACGGCACCTTGAAATTCCCGCAAATGAACGAGAGTAATCGCAAGACGAGCAAAATTACTCACGTTATTGTAAAGCAATTTAGCAGCTTCGTACATTTTGTCTTCGAAACATCTGTCACCGATCTGCGAGAAAAAAAAAAAAAAAAATAGATTTATTACTAAAAAACCTGAGTTAATTGATAAGTAATAATAATAATAATAATAATAATATTTTACTTAAATCAATCACCTTTTGAATATCCGCATGATTAGGTCCCGATATAAATTCTTCCAAATCGGACGATCGATTTGTTCTTGCATAAGCATAAATAAGTTCACTTTCTATGTAAGACTCTCGAGCTTTCTTTCTCGCCATTTGTAAATAACGAACCAAATCTTCCCAACTGTCTGTAATTTAAAATGGATTCATATATTTATAGTTTTTTTAGTTTTTTTTTTTAAAAAAAAAAAAATTTATTTTACTTGTTTTGCTAGCCGTTTGAACGACGTCCATGTAAGCCGAGGGATCGTCTGCTTTGATAAATGAATCGATGGCCTCTTTGACCATTCCTTGTTGCAACTGAGCTTTAGCAAGTTGACTCCACACGGCAGGTTCGTTGCACCTTTCGGCAAATTCGTAGGCGCGATCCAAATTTTGAATGTGATCTATTAAAACCTACAAAAAAAGGAAAAATGGGGGGGAAAAAAAATTCAACGAAATTTCTTTTTAATTTGTGAATAATTTCTTCATTTACTCACTTGTATAGCAGAAGTGTTAACGTCAAACTTTTTGAAAATAGCAAAAGCTTCTTCGTATAATTGATTACTGATAGCAATATTAGCGATATCCGGAGCATCGTAATTATCCAATCGATTTATGTATTCCATAACTCGAGTTCTATCGGCTTTGACGGCCGTTAAAATCAACAAGTTTTGCAAATTCCTATTTAAAAAATTATTGAAATTAAATTTGCAAGGTAAAAAAAAAAAAAATTTTTTGCGTCATACTAACGAATAAAAAAATCTGACATACCTGTGATCACTAAAAACGGAATTGTCCAAAACAATTTTTTCCAAAAGTTCAATTAATTCGTTCGGTAAATCCGCGGTCATAAATGCTTTAACCGTGACCGAAATATCTTCGGGATCTTGAGTTTCACTTAAAGCCGTTTGAACGACTTGATCGATCAGTTGACGTTTGTACGGATTATTCTCACTTAATACTTCAGCCCACAATTCCGGATCACATCTTCTCACCAAATACCTAAATTGACAAAAATTCATATGTGTGTAAGTAAACTTTAGAGCAAGTTTCAATCGAAAATAAGCAATTTGAAATTTAGCAACAATTTTACAACACCTACCGAGCTTCGGATTTAAAGAGTGAATTTTCATTGCAAACGTTAATCAATTCCCTGTCGCATTGACCCCTTTCGTAGGCGATACATGCCAGGTGTGGATCTCTTTTTTCACAATACTTTCCGACGACTCTGCTGTCGTAAAATTGATTTTCCCTGTTTAAAGAAAAAAAAAAACGTGTCATAGATTTTTGTCAAATGAAAAAAGGTATTTTTATGAAGAAATCAAACTTACTTTAAAAATCTTTCCGGATTATTATTGCTATCGATATAAATTTTTGCGAGAGCATTATGAGTCGCCGATTCGACGCAACCCTCGTGAACTCTCGATTCGAGCCAAGGCAATAAAAGTTTCAAACGGTTTCTTTTTTCCACTTCCTCGACTAGCTCGTCAGTTGAAAATTGACCTCTTACGACTAATATTAGGTTTTTAATTATGTCTTCAGAACAATCGACGTCTAACAGGCCTCCGATAACAACGGGAAGGCGAGACGGATTCACCTAAAATAAATATTAAATTAAATAAATTCGGTCGAGCGTAGATTCAGTTAACTGAATTTTTTTTCAAAACTTACCTTTTGCACGTAAATCTCAATGTATTTTTGTAGATTATTCCGATACAAATACAAAACCAAATCGTGCACAAAATCGAAACGATCGCACACAATAATCAAGGGCAATTGATCGGTTAATTTTGCTTCTTTCAAAAAGTTTTTCACACGTTCCGGATTGTAACAATTTGATTCCCTGCAAATCCTTTCCACTTCTTTGATTTGTCCAGTTTTGCAAGCTGCCTGTCGTCGTACGTTAAAAAAATAAACAAGTGAAAATTTAAATTAAACTTAAAAATAGAAATTAATTTGCGAGTGAATTACTCACTTGAATGTACTTGAAATGAACTTCTTGGTCTTGCGAAAAATTAACGATCGATCCTAGGAAATAAAATAAACCCTCGTAGCTTTTGAAACTTTCAAATAAATCGATGAGAGCTTTTGTCGTAAGTTGTTCGTGATATTTCGTAGCAACTTGAACGCAAGTTTGTAAGTTTTGACGAATGTTATTCGTTAACATTGCTTTCAAACATTCCAAAGAATCTTCCACGCTCAAAGTTCCAAAGTATCCAACGAGCCATTCGGAATTTAGCAAGTGGGTGTGAACGACCTAATAAAAAATTTTATAATCAGTGTGACATTCTTCTTCAAAATCGACGAATACCTCAGAAGTGAAACTAACCGCTCTTTTAATGTCGTAAAGATCAGTGTAATGTTCCAGAGCTCTCTGAAGTAAGCCTGCTTTTTCACACAATTGAGCGATGTGAGCTCTATCATAATGGGTAAACATTTGATTTCCTAAAATTGCATCCGCGACCTGAGGAGCCGATATCAAATTCATTTCGAGTAATCGAGTTTGTAAAGGCCCTTCGGACGGTCGATTATTTTTTAAAGCATCCAGTAAAAATGCTGTACATTGTTGAACCATATTCTGCTCCATGAAAATATCCACAATCTAAAAATAACAATAGTAAAATTAATAATAAAGATATGGAAAATTTAAAAAAAATAAAAGCTTTGAAAAACTGATATACCTGATTTGTATCTGCTAATGGTTCATCATCCTGTACTAGCATCTGAGCAAAAGCTACTCCTTGCTCCGGATTAACTCGCATCACATTGCGCAAAAGAAATATGTAGTCGGGAGTGTACCCAACCTTTTGGGCGTAAAGAACAATTTTTTGAAATTGTCCAGTTTCTGCGAAACACTGAATGACTTTGTTGGGAACGTTTGCTCTTAAATAAACGGAAAGTGCCAATGTCGGATCTGCTTGTTTTACCAAATCTCCCAATTCTTCAGAACACTCAAGTTTATCTTCTTTCAACCATTTTTCAAGCAATTGTTTACGCCCTTGTTGCAAAACAGGTCGACATAATTCCAACGATTCATATTTATTCAACTGACCCTAAGAACGTTCAAAAAATAATTTTAATACTAATAAACGACATATGACTTAATTATTATTGTTATTTTTATTTAATTACCTGATCTAGTAAAATTCCAAAATACTGCAATAGAGGCGAGGTTTGTCCTGAAGGAGTAGGAACTTGTTGAAATCTCTGTATTGTTTGAGGAGTTCTTAAAATACCTTTTGGCGCGTTTGCTGCAACCTTGGCGGCTTCCACATATTGTCCATTTTGAAACAGTTGATTGAACTTGCGAACAAACAAATCTTCAGCACCCGCGAGATTATTTCTGACGGCTATTCTCAAAGCAAGATCAGGGTTCTGAAGAACCGTATTGATGTATGGAATAATATTGTCCTCATCCACGGTAACAGATAAAACCTGCAAGAGCAAAATCGATTAAAATAAATTCAAAATAAAATACGCGCATTATAACTCGAGTATTAAAACTTGTAAATTATACCTGTCCTTTTCTGTTAACTCCGATGATGCCTCCGGTAGCCTCAAGAGGAGCAGTCACGAATATAGTATCGGAACTTATTCGATTCATATAAATGCAAGTTGCAGTCTCAATGTCGTACAAGTGAATATATCCATACTTGGTGATTAAATAAATAACGTCGTATTTTGGACTTGCCTAAAATTATACATCGTATTGGAGAAATGTCATGTTTATACAAAAGAAAACTTTTTAAGAAAAAGTACGACATTAAAAATTACCTGCATTGCAACAGGAAAATCATTAACAGCTTCGGCAGGGAAAAAAACATCAACTGCTTTTTTTGTGAAAGGTTGATTGCCAGCCGGAGGCTGACCTACTTCAATTATGTGAAGTTTACCTCCTTGAACGGATCGCACGGCAAAGCAAAACAACGTTGACATTTCCGCATTTCCTTCCATTTTAAACTGAGCGAAAGCAGCAGCATGACCTAAAAGTGAATGATATTAAAATATCATTTTAAATAATTGATTAATTTAAGTTTTTTAAACAAAAAAACATTCAATTATTATTTACCCTCAATAGGTTGTGAACATTTTCTCTCAACCGAGTACAATTGCATGGCTCCTGCTACACGATTACCCTGAACGGTAATACCAATAAGTAAAAGCCATGCTTGATTCGGATCAGTTCTGTAATTTATTATTTGGCATGCATTTAAAGAAGAATGGCGATCAAACATTTTTTGAGGCGTTGAATCACCTAAAAATTAACAATTTTAATATATAATAAAATTCATATTCGATTTTAAAAAAAATTTGTGGATTTTGCTGAAAAATCTAAATGGTAATATAAAGTAAGTTAGTAGTATTACAACAGACATAAATTGAGACATTTATGAGAAGAAACACTGTTTGGCTGAAAGATAAGGATTTTATCTCTTTTCGAATATTTTTTTACACAAGATAAATTGTTAATATATAAATAGGCATTTTTAAATTCAAAGTCCACAAAATTAACTGGCATTTTTAACATTTTATTTTTCCATAAAATTCAATAATTTTAATTTATTATATGGAATTTACAAACCTTCCATGCTCCAGTGATAGACTGATGATTCCGTTACGAGTGCTAAAGTGTTCAATGAAATCCACTTCCAAAAGATGACATCATCGGTCATCGCATGAGCTTTCATTTTGCTTTTCATTTCTATATTGAATATTTGAAGTGTTTTTTGAGCTGGAACAAAAAAAAAAGTATAACAAAATTTTTATCAGTGATTCTCCTCCATCTTTTCCGACAGGCTTTTTTTTTTTTAAATTTGGCAAAAAAAATAATTTTATGCTAAAAAAATTCCACCTTCAGCACCAGCTTTTCCTTTTAGAGCTATCACTTTAGAAGCTGGATTCATAATTGCTGAATCTGCCGATATTGGACGTCTTATTGGATTTGATACATCGTTCATATCAATGATTACAACTTGTGAAGTTTCACCAATTGTTTCTCTGACGCATATAAATTTATCTGACTCCATTGTGAGTGTCCCAAATGAGACACTATTCTGATTGATACCCACTTTAGTGAGCTAAAAAAAAAAAAAAAAAAGTATTTTATTAATTAATTATTTTAAATATTTTTTTTTTAAATAATATTTTACCATTTTTTAAATTTCAAATGGGATAAGTCGAGGATTTTTATCTTATTTAACAATTATTTAATATAAAAATAATTCATTTTATTATTCAAAGTATTTAATTAGAGTATGAAGAAAATTAATTTAAGAGTCACCGACCCTTTGTAAATGTTAAACAAACTAACAAGAGAAGATCAACACTAATTGAGTTAACTTAAGAGTTACCATTTCAAAGAATATAAAATAAATTTTTTTTCAAGTTTGATTTTTTAGTTATGTATTTTGTATGCATTCGAAATGAAATCTTTTTAGGTGACTGTTAGATAAAAACTTCCCAAATTTATCTTCTGTGTATTTTATAAATGTAAAAATGCATTTTTTACACCTTACAATAATTGTCATTTACCATTAAAAAAATGTTAAATTTATTAGAAAGTTGCTGAATCCTACATATATAAATTTTATTATGAAATTAACAAATTTAAAAATGATTCGAGAAATTTGTTAAATGTCTTTAAAAAATAACCGACTGCTTTCGAAATTTAATAAAACTAAAGTAAAAAATCTGAAATAAAAGGTGTAATGAAGATAAAGTGAAAAATTTCATTTTAATTAAATTAAATTTAATAAAATTAAGTAAAAAAATAATAAATTAATAATGTAATTTTGAGTTTCAATATTGCAACATGCTCTAACAGGAAAGGAACTGTATGAAAATTATGATTATTAATAAAGCAGGTTGTGACATTATTATTTGTCTTATACTTTATTGTAATAAATTTGTTATTTAATCCTCTAAAAATTTTAAAATTAGACATGTATTATATTTATTCCAGCATAATAATTGCATTTTTTTTGTAAATTTTAATTTCTGAAAGTGAGAATCATTACCTAAATTTCCATTATTCAACAAAATAACAATTAAATTTGTGTGGGTCGAGGTGACCTTTTTTTACATTTGACAGTATGTAAAGTAAGGTAAAAATAAAAAATTTTGTAAAAAAATTTAGTTTCTAAAAAAAAAAAAAAATACTAAAGTAACAACTCAATTAACAAAAAGTTAATTCAATATGCTAAAAAAGGGGCGTTATTCCATTACAAATACTACCTGCAGATGTTCCTGAAAACGTATCGGTAATCCTTGTGTCATTTTGAATAATTAAATATTAATCACAACAATCTAATAAACTAATAACGTTCGTCCAATTCTCTCTCACGATCGGTTCACAAAAAATCTATATACACACAGTTACACCATGACAAAACCGATACCGATTCTGACATTCAAAACATGGCTACCAGAAACGACAGGTACGAAAAATAGTCCTACAATTCAGTTTCCCGATAATTAAAAATACGCTTATATATATATTGTAAAATATTATATTTTAAAATTTTTTCTTATTTAAAATTAAACAATTAACATTGTTTGCTTAAGAACTTTTAGTTTTAAATAAAAACTGGAGCCGGATTTCAATACGCGGCGGTTATAAGAATGCCACATCAAATATTGATTCATTATGCGCGCATGCGTTCCCTTACATAATTCGAAATAGCTGTGGATTATGATGAAAAATTATTCATCAACATAGCAAATTGATAAATTAAATATCTTTAAAATTACTTTTATTGAAATTATGTGTATCTTTTTGTTGAAATTTTTAATAATATCTCATATTAATATCATGTCTTATATGTATTTCTTTATAATGCGAATTTAAATGCATTTACTTAATACTGTTGTGGTAACAGTTAATTCCTCTAATCTACATCTAAATGAAAACTGCAAAAATATGTTTGCAGTCGTTCATTTCACTTTCTATAGAAAATCATGTAAATACTAATTAGATTGTAGTGCACATATATAAATTATGTATGAATGTTTAAAACGGCTTTAAAGTGATACAGTATGGGAAAAAAAATAATGAAGAAATTTACAAATCGAGTAAGGAAAAAAACAATGTAATCAGACATTCTTAGTAAAAAAATACTATATTAATTAGTCAAACAAGCCAAAACCCATATCATCATCAGATTCTTCAGGTTCTTCCTTTTTGGCTTCTTTCTTCTCTTCCTTCTTCTGTGGTGAACCAGCAGCAGCAGCAGCTGCAGGAGCTGCGGCAGCTGATGCAGCAACAGCTCCTCCACTAGGAATGGTAGCTAATTTTTCTTTTCCTTTTGTAATAAGATCATCAATTTTTTTGCCATTTAATTCACTGATGACCTTTTTAAGTTTTTCTGCTTCAGCTTCAATACCCACAGAACTTAAAACTTTTTCAATGTCTGCTGCTACTGGACTATCCTTTCCGCCAAGGACTGTTAACAAATATGCGGCCACGTAACGCATTCTGCAAAAAAATTTAAATATGATTTTTAATTTAAGTAAAATATTTTAAATACTTTTATATACACTAATTAATGCAATAATATTTAAAGGAAATCAGTACGTTGGGACAAAATCATCATGGCTCTCAGTCGAGAGATGATAAATTGAATCATCATTTTAAATTTAATTTAAATTTATACAATAAAATTTTTGCAAAAAAATTATAAATAATTGCAGAAAATTAAAACATTGATAAATATAATTATTATTTGTAATAATAAATTTAAAAAAACTTACTTTTAAGTCTAACAGACACGAAACGAGGCAACGCAAAATAATAAACTGCTGTCGAGTTGTACAGTATGCACGAGGAATAACGGAAAGGGAAATTGTACTTGTTTTAACATTCAGGGATTTTTGTGTTGGTAACACTGCTAGTTACGTTGCCATGACGAAAATTGTTTTGAAAATATTTTTTACTTTTTTAAAATATAAGAAAATTTATTTTTATACTGATATTACTTAAAAAAAATTGTAGACAGTTAAAAAAATTAAAACTATTATTATATTTTGGTAATAAGTTATTTACTTTTACTTCTTATACTTTAGTACTTTCATTACACTTTTTATTTATGTTTTATTATAATAATGTTTACTTTATATATATTATTAGTGTCACAAAATTCATTCTAATTAGTTTAATATTTTATTTTAATTTAATTTTAGATAAATAAAATGTCTTATGAATGTGAATCTGAATATACGACGGGGTACTACCATTGTGTCGATCCAATTGAAAATTTTAAAATCAAGTAAGTATGTTTATTTTTATTTTTTAATTATAAGTAATTTTAATAAGTTATTATATAAAAAAATTTTAAATTTTAGAGTAGTGTTAAAACCAGTTAAAAATTGGTTTATACCACTTCCAAACTTTGAGGCGGAAGATTTTCCCAAAACTATTTCATTCGCAGAAGAGGAACAAAATTATGAAAAAGAAGAATATGTTTTTCATTGGCAAGAAAAAGTTTTTAATAAAAGTGAATTTGTCAAATTCAAAGATTCAGACAAGAAAGGAGAGCTCGATGTTAAATATTGCCATAGCAATCTCAAAGGAGATTTCAGTCAAAAAAAACTTCCTGAAAAACTTTTTAGTTTTGTAGATGTTGATAATTTTTCAATCGATGAAAATGTTTTTTGTATGCCTTTTAATACAAAAAAAACTTTGAAAATCGATTTTAAAAATAGCAATAAGAAGCTTGAAAAAATACCAAAATCTAAAATAATAAGTTATCCAAATTTCAAAAATAAATTAAACTCAACCAAGAGCCCTTCTCAAAAAATGTTTATTATGATTGATTTAAATTCAAACAATGGGTAAGTATTGATTATGGGTTATAAGTATCATATATACTTATATTAAAAAAAAATATTAAATGCGTTTTTAGTCGAAAAATATTTATTTCATTTTTTTCAAGTAGTTAAAATTTTTAGAGATGATGAAAATAATGAAAATAATTATGAAGTTTTATGCATGTTAAATTATAATGATTCGAATAATTTGTTGGAGATGACCCCACAATTTTCAAAATCTGAATCTAAGCCATATTTATTAGAGACGGGAAATGGGGATAATAAAAAATCTTTTTATTATTGGTTATTTCATGCTTCAAACGACATTACAAGTAACTCTCATACGAAAGAAATGGAAATTATGACAAGAGCAAGTAATTTTTATATATATATATATTTAATTATTTTTTTCATTAATCTAAGGTTTCATATATTACAATGGCTTTTAAGTATTTTTTTTTTTTTTTTTTAAATTGTCATTTTTGACATTTTTAAAAATTTTTTGTCGTTATTTAGGTATTCCATCACCAAGACGAAATGAAAAAATTACATATTGGATCTGATTTTTTTTCCGGAGATTCAAATAATCTATACACAACAGTACTGGGTGACATAATAAGTGCCAAAAATTTCGAATACAGTAATCTTTACATTAAATATTTTGTTAAAATGCCTCCAGAATGGGAAATTTTCAACTCTGATGATTTATTCGGAATAACTCACATTTCAAAACAAAACTCTCGCGGAACGGCATATTTTTCTCATTTATTCGAATTTAATTTATATGCAAATCTTCAGTTATTTAAAGGTGTTTATGATAATAATAATAATTATCAGATTTTACAAAAAAAAAAAAAAGACAAAAAATTTAAAAATATTTAACTTTTAGAATTTTCAGTATCGTTACCCGAAATTATATTTGAAGTTTTATCAATTGATAATTACAATAGATACAGGCACGAAGGTTACACATACGTTTCTTTACCTCATTCTCCAGGAATGTATGAATTTAATTTAAAATGCTGGAGAGCCGCTGATAAAAAAATTAGGTCAAAATTAGAAAGATTTTTTATAGGAGGAGGATCCGAGTTGGAAGATATTTTTTACGTGGGTCTTTCAAATTATCCCAAAGTGAGAAATAATTTAATACTTTGTAATTTTTTTTACGATTATTCATTAAATTTACATAATAATTTTTAGTGTTAAATTTTTTAAAATGGCGTCGTTGTTTTTTTTTTTTTTTTCCAGGCAGAATTAGTGAGTAGATTCGGTTTTGAAACGATACCTTCCGGTGAAATAAATTTAAAATTAAGTATTTTACATCAATCGGAATTTTTAAAAAAAAATGAAATCGATCCAGAATTTACGATTGGGAATAATAATAAAAAAAATAAAGATTTTATTTTATCCAGTCTTAATTCTGTTCTCGAAGCATTTAGAAAAGCAAGATCTCGTATGCTGGAAGCAAAAAAAGATTTGGAATCACAATTTAGTAATATTAACCTCGACGTACGTACCTTATAAAGGAATCAAATAAATAAATAAATAAATACGGCTTTTAAATTTATCACCAACTCTAAATTATTTATTAACTAAATATATTTATCGTTCGGTTTGTTTTTTTTTTTTTTTTTTTTAGAAGATTTTGAATGACTCCATGGAAGAAAAATAATTATGTTGAGATTAAATGAATATTTAAATTTTTAAATGCGGTTTTTATTTAATTCGAAATCATTTTTCAGGTAATCGTTTCTTAAAAATCGCCATTACCTAACAATAATTTTAAAAAAAAATTATAAATAATCATTAATTTTTTTTTATAAGAAATAATAACATTGCAAAAAATCAAAATTTTTAAATTATTGAAAACGTTAGTAAAAAAAAACGGATTTTTTTTTTTTTTTTTTTTTTAGTTGGGTCCCCAAAACGTTTTTTTTTAAAAAAAAAAAAAAAAATGCATTTGTAGAAGAAGAAGAAGAAAAAGTTTTTAAAACCGAAGAAGAAGAAGAAAATAAGGAAAATTTTAAAGATATTTTTTTCAAACAAAATTTTTATTTTTATTTTTTTTTAAAGTATTCATTGTTAAATATGGTAGGCCCAGAAAAAAAAAAAAAAAAAACATGAAATATAAAAACTAGTCAGACAAGTTAAGTGACTCATGGCAAAATTTAGTCGTCAAGAGAAGTTTTTTTTTTTTTTTTTTTTTTTTTTATCAAGGCTTTTAAAAAGAAAATCGATAATAGAAATCAATAGAATGAATCTCAAAAAAAAAAAAAAAATTCGTTAAGTTATTGATTTTATTGATAAAATGATAATTTGTTAAAAAATTATTATTATTTTTTAAAGTAAATAAAATATTAATTAGTATTTCGTTTTTACATCGAACGTCATTTAAAAAAAAAAAAATCAATTTTTTCAATTATTATTATTATTATTATTGTAATTAATTTTTAAAATTTCATTTATATATATATAAATAATTTTTATTTGACATTAAAGAAAACGAAATAATTAAATGTTTATATTATTTACCCCCCACAAATTTATTTTGTTTTATTTATTTATTTAAATAAAACTCGAAGGTTGTTTGTTTGTTTTTAAATTGAAAAGTAAAAAATGTTAAATTTTTAATTGGCACGAAAATATATTATTATTTTTTTTTTTACTTTCTTATAATAAATGGAATGTTTATATAATGTTTAAACAAAAAAATTCCCCATGTTTTTAAACATGGTGTCATTCAAGGATTTGGTGTGGTTGTTTTATATACAATTAAATTTTTTTTTTTTTTTGTTTCCAGCTTATTAAAATTATTCAAGAAATACAATATAAAGTTTAAAGATTAAATGCGTCATAAATAAATAAATAAATAAAATATTCAATGATTTTTTTTTTTGACTTCATTGAATACAGTAAAAAAAAAGGTAATTCCCATATGACTAGGATAGGCGAAGTAAATTATCAAATCATGTGGTTTTATAACCAACACATCTATTTATAATTTCCTTTGAGCTTGGACTTAAATAACTAATGAATTGACAAACTTATTTCACCTTTGGTAACAATTTTCCTTTTTTTTTTTTTTAATTGTGATTTAATTCATAGAATTTCAATTTAACTGTGTGTGTTTTTACAAAACATTAATATTTAATATTTTTTTTTTTCATCAGTTTTGCATTTGACCCACG
>NW_002987078.1:587211-630242 GCF_000006295.1 Pediculus humanus corporis | reverse complement strand
GAGTAATAATATATTTCAAGGTTAATATTTCACAGGAAGTTGACGCGGACGTTTTATTACTTCCAGTTTTTGTTTTTGTTTTTTTTTTTTTTGGGGGGGGGGAAATTATTTTAAACGATAATAATGATAATTTGGGGGTATTTGCAGTCGGTCTAATAAACAAAGGGGAAAACTATCAAATCGTTAATAATTTTTTAATAATAAAAAAAAAAAAGAAAATTTATTTCTAGAATAAAAAGAATCGAATTTTTACATAAATGTAAATATTTTAATTAATTAACATAAAAATGAGAGAGAGAGAGAGACAGAGAAAGAGAGAGAGAGAGAGAGAGAGAGGGGGGGGGGAATAAGAAAAAAAACTTATTTAAACGATAGCAAAATTGTTAAAATTCTATGACAATTTATTATTATTATTATTTTGTTTAAACGAATTATTCAACGGCACGTTCAAAGAGATCAAAGATCAATAATTTTTAGGTTTTCATACGTTACGATGTATTTTTACGTTCGATAGTTTTAGTTTTAGTTTTTTTACTCGGTTTTATAAAAAAAAAATTTCATTTCGAACGTAAATTTTTAGACTTTGTCGCGGTTGCAAAACGACGACACGTTCGCACTCTCTCGTAAATAAGGCAAAAAAAAAAAAAAAAAATTTTTTTTTTTTTAAATTTCATTATTTATCACGTCGTTTGTCCGACGTGTGTCGTCAACGTTTTTAAAAGAAAAAAAAAAAATCGTATAGTAAAAAAAAAAAATTACGACGGATGACAAAAATAACCGCTTTCTCGGTACGTAACTTTGCCTTGCCCCCCTCACCCGATTCCCCGCCATATTTTTTTTTTTTTCTTGAAAATCATTTTCTTTTACGCATTTTATTGGGGGCTAAAAAAATTTTTTTTAAAAACTTTTTCGGTAGAAAAAAAAAAATTTTTAAATTTACATCATCAATCGAAGGAGGAAATGATCGGGTTTTAAAAAAACCCGTTGAAAATTATCATTATTATTATTATCATTATTATCATTATTATTATTAAAAAATTTTAAAATTTACGAGTCCGAGCTCAATAAAACTGAAAAAAAAATTTTTTTTAATTTTTTTTTTTTTTAAACCTGAAACGAAAATTTTTTTTAAAAATTCTACGTACGTACGCAGCCAACATAATATAATAATAATAATAATAATAATAATAATGATATTAAAAAATAATAATAATGATGATGATGATGATTACAAAAAAGTTAAAGAGCCGCCGAGTGCATGAATATTTTTTTTTTCACGGATATTTTTTAAATCTTTTTTTTTTTTTGGTGGGTTTGTGCGTGTTTTCATGCGGGTATTTATAATAAATTCGGGTAGTAGGAAGTACCCGCGGTATTTTATTTAAAAAAAAGACGCCCCTGAATTTTAAAACGATTTTTAAAAAAAACCGAAAAGAAAATTCCCATATATTACGATTCGAATCACGTTTATTTAACTTTTTTTTTATTTTTCAAATTATTTTTTTCAAATAGGAAAACAAAAAAAAAAACCGTAAAAAATTTTCCGGTTTAAAATTTCCATATATCCGCCGCCACTGACGACGACATTGATTATAATTTTTTTTTTTAATTTGTTCGAAAAACAAATTTAAAAGACGACGACTTTGAATCAAACATTTTTACTAAAGTATAACATTAACATAAATAATTATTATTATTATCATTATTATTATTATTATTATTATTATTATTAGTTTTTAAATGATCCTCCTCGACCAAAAGCGTACAAAATGATTCGTTAATATTTGTCTTTAATATAAAAATTTTATCGCGGTGACATTTATATAAGACAATTTGACAAAATACGAACACTACCTGAATAAGCCTGTTTTATTGTGGGAGAACCTAAATATTGAAAACCTAGACCTAGTTTCTTTCTTTCCTTTTTATTTAACGTAAATCAAATATTTAAATAATATTAATATTAAAAAAAAAAAATTTATGAATTGTTTACGTTGTTCTTGCTACCATGGTCAACGCCTAATAATTCAAACACTCTCTCTCATCTTATAATAAATATTATTAATTAATTAATTAAATTGTTATTAACGTTGATTATTATTATTATTATTCTATCATCTCGTTTTAATTTTTTTTTTTTACGTAATCGAAAGTTCGGTAGAATTTTTTTTTTTTGGGGGGTTTTTCAAGGTGAAATTCTTTTAAAAATTAAATTGTGTACGTTTTTTTATTAAAAATCGTTTTAATAATTATTTTAAAAAATTTTACATAAGTATTTGTACCTATTATTATTATTATTATTATTATTATTATTATTATTATTATTATTATTATTATTATTATTATTATTATTGTTATTATTATTAACGAAATGAAAAAGGAGGTAACGAGTAGAGAAATCAATTTTTAACTGGGTGAAAAAATAAAAAAAAATTGTCGAGCGTTTGTGTTTGTTGGTATGGGTGGTTGGGTGCGTGTGTGTGGGTGTAAGTTGGTACGTGCGCGTTTGTAGATGAAGAAAAAAATTTGATTTGTTTGTTGGAAAACTTACCCTCGAGTATCCTCAACAATTCTTGAATTTTTTCAGCACGATTTTCCGGTGTTTCTTTCGAACCGTTTTCATTTTTCATAAGAAATTTTTCGCTTAAATCCGTTTCCACGGGAAATCTTTCCAACGGTCTAACGCTATCAACAATCGCCGCCATTTTTTTTTTAAATCGCGTATTAAATACAAACCGCGCGTATTTTATTATATTAAATTTAAATATTTTTTTTTTTTAAACACTTCAACAAATTTTTTTTTAAATAAAATTGTATAAATCGTTTTGAGTTCACCCGAAAAAGAATTTTAAAAAGATAGAAAAAAAAAAATCGTCTGCTTTCACTATTTTTTTTTTTTTTTTTTTTAATGTTTATAGTTTGAGTGGATGTGGTGAACTGATACGAGTTTAAAACTAAAACAACACTCGCGAGTAGACTTTTTTTTTTTTATCAACTTGTCAATGAATGACGTTCTTAACTTACTAAAAAGTACTCACGAGGTACTTTACGCACGAGTAAATGAGTTTATTTATTTATACTTATATATATATATATATATATATATATATATATATATACATACTCAGGGTATGATGGTTAACATCATCATTATTATTATTATAATGTTTGGGAAAAATTTTTGATTAGGTTAATTAAATGAATAATATAAATGGGTTTGTTATAAAAAAAAATTCTGAAGGTTTTTGAATTTTGTTGTTGTCGTTGTATTTACCTAGACATTGACATTAAAATTATTATTATTTTTTTTATTCGTTGACGAAAACGGGTGAGGTCAAAGGTCGTGATGCAATTTAAAAAAAAAAAATAAGGATTCGTTTTGCATATGAGAAAATTTTAACAACATCCAAATGGATTCGTTTCGTTTCGTTTTTTTTTTTTTTTGAGGTAAAAAAAATAATTTTACAAATCGTGACAAAGTTAATCGTATTTTTTAAAATTTTTTAAAACTGAATTTCTCTCTCTCTCTCTCTCTCTCTCTCTCTCTCTCTCTCTCTCTGACACGAGATACCTACGAGAAAAATAATTATCTCATTAAAAAAAAAAAAGAATTTAGAAAGTAAAAACTCGATCTCTTACTCTTTTTTTGTGGTAAACCTTAAAAAAAAAAATAAAATCGATACATTTTTTTTTATTATCAAATCTGATATTATATGTAGTGCAAGAGGGAGGGAGGGGAAAGGGGAAGGAAATCAATCAATAATTTCCACTTTATTTGTTTTACACGAATAACATAAAAAAAGGATTTTTTGGGGAGGAAGGGAGGGAAGGGGGTTTTTTAATTACATAGAAAAAATTACTTTCTTTTTAATTCGAATTTCGAGACCTTTTACCTCATAAAATTTCTAAATTTTTTTTTTTTTTTTGAGAGATGTAAAATAACGATCGATCGATTGAATTTTATAAATTTATCGATTGATTTTTTGTGTTAGATTTCAATATGATAAGCTACGATAAGATTCCTTTTTTGTTTTTAACGCAATTTAAAATTTAGTAAAAGTTTCGAAAAGGTTATTAGTTAATAACATAATAACGAGTGGGAAAAATCCGTATGAATCGTTTGTTTGCGAAATTTTTTTCAAAATCTCTAAAAATAATTTTTTTTTTGGAAAAACTCCCAAATTAAATTTCCCGCGTTTTGGAAAAACAAGTTAACAACGATTTTACTTTTTTTTTTAAAAAAAACTTTCAAATTTCCAAAAACGTTGTCATGACTTTAAGTTATAATAATAATAATAATAATTTAATATAACGACCATCGTTAATAGTTTACTAAAGCCTTTCGGTTATTTAACGGTTTTCTTATAGATTTCCATTTATTTACGTAATTTTTTCACACTTTTCCCGATGCGATTCAAATGAAAATTTTCCCCCTCCACTCCCTCCGTCTCTCTCTCTCTCTCTCTCTTATAAACGTCGCGTAATTAAATATCGATCCGTAAAGATTTAATATTTAAAAAAAAAGACTTTAAAAACAATATAACAACATAAAATTCGTTTTAATTACGATATAAAATTTTTTTTTTTTTTTTTAAATTAATTACATTTTTTTTATTACGGGGGGGTTCTGTATTCGAAATCTCAATAAAATAAACAATAATAATAATAATAATATAAATTCGTTTAAAATATTTTTTAAAAAAATTTAATTCCAATATAAAATTACCAACGATTATTTTTGTTTTCGTCCTAAAAAATTCATCCTTTTAAATATTTTAAAAGGTTTAAGAGGTACAAGGTTCCATTATGTTAAGGTTTCATTAAAATGAGAAACTTATCAATTTAAATATAAAATGTTTTGATCGTTCGCATAACTTTTAATTTATTAAGATATAATTGCGCGTAGTCAACGCGATTTGGCGTAGTAAAAAAAATTTTTTTTTTTTTTTGTACGCATTATTATTATTATTATTATTATTATTACCTGGAGTCATAAATAATAAATTATTCTTAAACTTCTACGTTTCAGTTTAAAATATTTATTATTATTATTATTATTATTATCTCCTACTAATATTCTTCGTACATGGAAATGAAATGAAAAAAAAAAAAACTAGTTTTACATAAAATATGGTGGATGCATTATTATCCACGCGAAGGATAAAAAAAAAAACTCGTAGTTGGCAAAGGGAGTAACTTAAACGTGACCCCGACCTCTTTTTTTTTTTTTAAATTACCTTTTGACAATAATAAAAATACAAACAATTAAATATGGTTAGTTTGCTTTTTTTTTCATATATAATCCCATAGTTCGAAATTATTATTATTAATTTCTTATAAGTTTTCTCATTCGCTAGTACCTCGTCGTCGTAGCATTTTCCAAAGAGTTTTTTATTGTTTGAATTAGTTTACGGTTACGTTTTCATTTAAATTCCCTTCCCCCCCTTTTCCCTACATAATAATAATTACAACGATTGTGTGATGAAAATTGACAATTTATCGATTTTGATATCAAGTGAAATTTTTTTTTATTAAAAACGAGTTTTCTGAACTTTTAGTACCCGCAGAAATAATACCTGAAAAAAAAAAAACTCGTAAAGTAATTAATAAAGGGCAAAACCCTTTTCTTTTAAAAAAAATATTTTTTTATCAGAAAATTATTTAAGAAAAAATCAATTGATTAATAATAATAATAATAATAATACTTTGAATACAGGTTCGTTTGAAATTTATTGTAGTAATAATATTAATAATTTAAATTAAAAACTGCATTAAGAAACAAATTTAAAAAAAAAAATTTTTTTTTTTTTTGTTGTTTTGAAATGATTAGTAAATTTATTGTATAAGAAGAAAAAAATAAGGAAAAAGTGTGGTACGGCATGGTTTACCTAGTTTAAAAAAATTATTATTATTATTATTATTTTGATATTTAAATTTAATTAATTTATGCTATCGGTAATAAATAAATATTTAATAATAATAATAAATTTCCAGTTTTCCTTTTCGTTCTATTTGGTCATTCACACTCTTGTAATTTTTATTAAATATTTCATAAGGGAAAAAATGTTTGGCCATTTTTTTTTTTTTTTTTTTTTTTGGATTGATATTAAATAATTATTTTCTTATAAATATTCTTCTACCCTTAATTTTTTTTTGCTTGGATCATTCTAGAAAAAATTTTTTAATGTTTGTTTTTTACACAATTGTAAGCAATTTCGTTGATATTATGTAAAGTATTCAAGTCGAAATAAGTTTTAGTTAATAATTAAAAGGTTAAATCGGGTTTTTTATGAAATTTGTAACTTTTTGTACTTTGAAAATAATTTAATTTTACTCCATTATTCGAATTACAAATAAAAATTTCCGTTAAAATATTTTTAAACGCACCGTAAGCCCGCCAAAAAAATTAAGCGTCAAAGAAAGTATGACTCAGTGGGTTATTCAATATAACGCGAGATGTTTTTAGCTGTGAAAAAATAAATATTAATAATTTAAAAATATCCCAAAGATTTTATTCTTTTTTTTTTATTGTAGTTAACGAATAATAAAAATACTTTTGATTTTTTTTTTTTAAAAAAGTGAATAAAAATAAAATTGGTTTGTTTCTTTTTTATCAAATGATTGTTTAGCAAAATATGCGTTACTTTTGAAAAAAATTTTTTTTTTTTTGACGTTGGCACCACTGTAAATGTTGCAGTTGTCAATTTGAGGCCGCGTCTCGGAGTTTAACTGTAATTTTAGTAAAGTAGTTTTTTGATTTTTTTTATAACCGACAAAGTTTGATTGTTAATAATATTCGAATTAATGTAAAAATAAAATCTTTTCGATTCATAACCTCGTCGATTATTATTCATTAAAACCGCAAACGAAAAATAATAATAATGTGAATTGACGACGGTTTGACGTTTGAAAATTATTCCACACGTTCCATTTTTCAAATTTTGAATTTTAAAAAATTCAGTAAGATTTCTATCAGATGAAATATGCATTAACAAATATTATATTTAAACCAAAGGAAAAAGTTTACAAATAATAGGTAATAGGTAATTATATTTACAATTAATGTACTTGACGTTTTAATTTTCAGGGTCATATCAATTGTTATAAAATGGTTAGTCACCCACTAATTTTTCTAACCATATAAAAACGTTATATGCTTGTAATGGTCATTATGAAAGGCGTTTATGGGCCATTGTTACTGTTTATTGGCAAATTGTTACTGTAAATAAAAATTTATTCAAGTGTAACAATCACAACTCAAAGTGATTAATGCATTTTTTCAATCGAATGAATTTTTAAGAAAATTGGTAATGAAACATCATAAAATACATAATAAATTGCTTGCATCGATTCATCATCTATTTTTATTTACTTATTTTTTCTTTTTTTTTTTTATATAAAAAAATACAAAATATGTTATATTTAAATGTTAATTTATAATTTACTTATGGTATATTTTCAAATGATAAATGTTAAACTGTCTTAATTATGTTTTTTTTCCTTTTTTTTGGGGGGGTGGGGGAAAAATTTCATTATTCGCATGAAAATCGATGATTTGTAAAAATAAATAATGTTAATCTGTTAGTTTGTGTTTCATATATATATATGTACAAAAGTGAACAAACATATTAAAATTATATAATAATTATTAATTATTTGTTTCAGATATTGAACAATCGCACAAGTGTGTAAGCATTATGTGACAAATATATAGTTTTATAGGGAAAAGAAACAAAGATTTGTAGAAATCTGACACTGAATGGTATGTATCGACTATTAATAATTACAAAATGCCATTCATTTTACCATTAAGAAAAAATTTTTGTTAATTTTTTAATGTTTTTCATTTGTTAGTAAAACTACCTTATGCTGTAAATTCATTTTAAAAATTAAATTAAATTTAAATAACCGCATTGTTGAAATTTAAATTTAGTTCTATGTAAAATCACAGGATCGCTTGATAATTTGAGCCTTTTTTTTGTAATTTCAGTCTATAATAATAAATAATGAGAATTTTATTTAATCAATCTTCATCTGAACTTGTTTTTTCATCTGATGAATTGACAAGTTTTTTTTCATATATTTCATCTGTTATTATGTATCCCAAACTTCTCAACTCTGTAAAACAAATATTAAAACAAAATTATTTATTTACTTTTAGGTTTCGGAAGAAATTTTACATGGAGACACAATCATTTGATATTTAATATAAGAAACAATTAATTAATTTTTAATTTATTTATTGGACTACTTATGGAACCTGATTTCGATTGAATTATTTTTAATGCATACATAATATGGTGAGTGAATTTTAAATTATTTTAGTTAATTTGTGACAGACACACTTACCCTCTATTACGTTTGGTGAGATTTTAACGTATTCGATCCATTTGTCGTATTTATACTTTGGTCTAATTCCACCGTATCTTTTGGGAAGGTATTTAGGTTGTATGTGATTGTGTAACGAATCTAAATCGTTGCCGTGGAAAAATATCTAGAAAATTAAAAAAAAAACGTGTTTTAAAATTTCAAATATTTTCATTTTTAATTTGTAAAACAATCGTTCGTACCTTTTTTTTCATTTTCGAGCTTAAAAGCGGTTGGAAAAGTTTATAAATCAAATCGAATACTTTTGATTCGAATATTATATTGACGATGTGCATTTTGAGCGGGAAACTTGTCTGAAATAAAAATGAGATGTATATAAAAATTAATAATAATGATATTTTGTAGGGACGAAAAATCATTTTGTAAAAAATTTTTCTCGAAAGTCTTTTTTCCCACATCGTGAAAAAATTTACGGGAAAAGTCTTTTAAAATTTATAAATTTCTAATGCGTTAAACTATGAATAAAAGATAATCTCGGTTAAATTATAATCTGTAGAAAGAAAAAGAAAAAAAAAACTATCTTAAAACTAAAAGACATGGCAAAATGGGATAAAAAAAAAAAAAAAGAAAATTACTTTAAGTAATATTTAATCATATAAATTGAATCAATTATTATAAAGAAAATTGAGAGAAAATTAGTAAGGTGGTAATAGTTTCCTTTTTAAATTATTTATCTATTATTTCATTTTGAAAAGTTTTTTTTTTTTTCTTTTTTTTTTTAAATTTGTTTTAACGGATTTTCAAAGGTTATGAAATTTTTTTTCTCAAATTACCATCGCAAAACGTTTTGTTGTACGTACCACCATGAGTTCCATAATTTTTTTAGCAACGCTCGGCGTTATGTGCCACAAATGAGAAATGGTAACGTTTTTAAAATCGAATAAAATAACGACTCCTAATATTTGAGATGCGGGTTCTAAACTACCCAATTCCAAAATGAGTAAAACGCTTCTTAATAATTCTTCGACGGTATACTTGCTCGTGTTCCAGTTTCCTAATTAAAAAAAAAAAAAAAAAAATTAATTATGAATTTTAATTACACCGTCGAGAAAAAGTAAAAAGAAAACTAATTTCTCACCCAATTTAATTATTATTATTCTTCTTTCGTTTTCATCTCTGTATGGTAAAACTTGTATGACATCCTCAGCCCCGACAAATGTTTGATGTAAAGGATTCACATTCTCGTGTAATTCCGGATTGTTTTCTTTAAAATTATAATAATTGACTAACTGTTGAAGGGAAAAAAAAAAAAAAAATAATAATAATCATAATTTAATTTAATCGGAAAACGGTCATTTTAGAAAATTGAATAATTGAACTCGGTTTCATTAGGGTATCGATGACGTGAAATTTTTGTTAATCGTTAAAAATGAAAAAAATTATTTTTATTACAGAAATGTTAATATTATTATTATTATTATTATTATTATTGTTGTTGTTGTTGTTGCTGTTGTTGTTGTTTGTTGTCTTTTAAGAATTATGCATTGTAACAATCCCTTTCGATATTTGTTTTTATTTAATGCTTTTCGTATGAATGTTTTTTTCTTACCAGTTTATATGTGCTTTCAATGTTAAAACTTCTGGCTCTTAAAAATTTGAGTAGGTACGCGTCATCAGTTCTGTGAGGTACGACATCTCCTCTCTCTGGAATAAAAAAAAAAAAAATTATTATTATTATTATTAATATTAAAATTTAAGCGAATTGAAATTAAATTTTTTGTCTATGATTTACCGTAAATGAGTTCTCGAAGTTCGTAAATTTTAATATCTTTATCATTTTCTCCATGATTTCGAGACCATTCCAAAACTTTTTCAGGTATCATTTCCAACTCGAGTTCAAATTTAACATCTTCGAATCTTTGCTTACTCATGTTACGTTACTCGGTTATTAATTATTCTATTAAAAAAAAAAAAAAAAAAAAAATTATTGTTATTAATTTTTTTTTTTTTCTATTTGCATTTTAATTAGTAATTTTCTTTTTCCACGTGTGACTTTTAATTGTAAAATTGAGTAATTTATGATGTTGATGATGCAAGTACTTTGGAACAATATTGTTGTTAATTATAATTTTTTTTTTTTTTATGTTGGTAATAATTTAAAAAAAAAAAATGTTTTGTTGTAAAAGTTTTTATTCGAAGGTTTTTTTTTTTTTTGTTATGTTTGTACCATTGAAATTTTTGTTATGTACGATAGGAGGAAACAAAAAATAAATTTTAAAACGTTTTTCGAATCACGAAGATTTCGTTTTCTGATAATAAAAAAAAAAAATTTGAATTTGAGTTAACGTGGTAACAGACAAAGGGCGGCTCGTAAGTGGTTTTAGAAAAGAAAAAAAAAGGCAGCCATTTTGAAGGTTAAATGATAGATCTTTATCCAAAATTATAATTAGATTCGTGGTTGTATCGTCCTAAGGTCATCAGATGGATTTAGTTTTTTTTTTTTTTTTCTATTCATTTTTTTATTTTTTATATGTCACAACTAAAATTGAAGATTTATCTCTTTGTAAAAGAAGAAGAAGAGTAAGAAAGAAAAAACATGAGAGTGAGAGAGAGAGAGAGAGAGAGAGAGACAAAGACAAAGATTCAGGGTCAGAAAAAAAAAGAGAAGGATGGAAAACGGAGTGATAATATTACAGGGTCAAATTCGTATCTGTAATTAAAGTTTTTTTTCATTGCATTTGTTATTAAGGAATCGAATAAGAAAAAAAAATTTTTGTATGTACTCTTACTGACGTGGAAGAAGAAAAAAATAATAATTTGTTTAATTTTAGTTTTTTTTTTCACGTTTACGGCATCCCCTTATAAATTATTATACTTCCGTGATTTGGGAAAAGGTTTTTGTCATTCGGGAAAATGGGTATTTATCGTGCTGTCAGAAAATCCTATTCAAACTTCCAATTTATTTAATAAAAATGGACGCGGTTGACATAATTTTGAGTTAAATGAGTTCAAAGGAAACAAAAAAAAAAAAAATCAATAATTAATTAATCGAAAAATGTAAGGCTAATAAAACAAAAGTTTTCACTTTTCACTTACTATAATTTTTTTTTAAATTAATCGAAATAAATACAAAAACGTAACGAATTAAACGTTATCACTCACTCACGCACGCAACGAATGCAATGGAAAAACTGTCGTCGTTAAAAACAAAAACAAACACAACAAAGAAAATGAAAAGAAACGATCTTTGATATATAAATATATATGTGTGTGCGTGTGTGCGTGTGCTTGTGGTGCGTTTTTATTTAAATTTAACGGTGGGAGAGAAAATGATGATGATTATGTGCATAATATCATTATTATCATTATTACTATTACTATCGTGATTACCAATATTTTTAATTGAAAATTTTGTCTTCCTGTACGCGTCTTACATGGGAAAATCGAAATTTAATCGTTTGAATCGTGATTATTCGGCACAAAATTTATCATCGTCAATTATTTTGTCCCCCCCCCCCACTTTTGTTTTTTTTCTCAAAACGATGGAGTGCGTGTGCGTGTGCGAGAATTCGGAAAAACGTTTTGGGTGAAGCCGTGCAAAGGAAAAAGAAAGAAAAGTTTTTATTTGCAGGAGGAAAAATGAATGAGGGATAATTTTTTTTGTTCGATTTGAATGTTTCGCAAGTTTTAAGTTCAATAAACTTGATAAAAAAATTTTTTCTATTTTTCTCTCTCTCTCTCTCTTTATTTTATATCAAGTCTAAGTTGTACTACTTAGTTGTCAGGGGATAAATAATTAGTTTAGCAAGTCTTGTTGGGAACAAGTTTTTTTTTTTTTTTTTTTCGTGAAGTCGTCCTTCAAATGTTTTTATTTACTCTCATTTTTTTTTTGTTTTGTTCGAAGGGTTTGTCTTTAAACTATTTGAAAATATTAATTGTAAAAAAAAAAAAAAAACGTATTTACATCGATTTAAAAAATGCATTTTTCTTTCCCCTTCCCCCCCCCTCATTTTTAGGGAAGGGGGATGCGATCGAGGTTTATATCATTTTTTTAAAAAAATAATGACGGAAGTTATTACCTCTGTTGTTGTCGTCATCAATTAAAAAAAATTTATTAATTTTTTTTTTATATGAGAGTTTTCGAAAAGGGAAAACGTTTTTAATCGGTTTTGTTTTTTTTTATGTAACTAGTAATAATAATAATAATAATAATAATAATTATTATTATTATTATTATTATTATTATTATTATTATTATTATTATTAATTTCACTCTTAAAAATTTCACGCTGATTTATCGGAATGAATCTTATCAGAGCATTCGTTTTTTTTTTTTTTTTTGATATCTTTTAGACGATTTTAGTTCTGATAAGATTATCCAGTTTTTCCTGGAATTTTTTCCGTTGTAGATAGTACCGACCCGCTTTTCTTTTTTTTTTTTAGTTTTCTTTTGAGTAGGGAAAGGATTTACCTTTTGTATTTTATTTATTGTGAACCTTCCAGCGAAGATATTTGCCGGGAAAAAAGGTTGCCGTTGTGTTCTTTTTTTTGTGTTAACGACACGTAGGCAAAC
This sequence comes from Pediculus humanus corporis, assembly GCF_000006295.1. Taxonomy (NCBI): domain Eukaryota; kingdom Metazoa; phylum Arthropoda; class Insecta; order Psocodea; family Pediculidae; genus Pediculus; species Pediculus humanus. The sequence continues at coordinate 617,341 of NW_002987078.1, read as the reverse complement.
GAACTTTGTTTAATTTTTAAAACATAAAAAAAATTTTTTTTTAAAGGTCAAAGGTTAATTTGATAAGAAAAAGAAATAAATAAAAAAAAAAATTATAAATTCGTCTGATTGAGAAATCGGGAACGAAAGTTGATGAAAAATACATATGGTGGGCGATACTCGCGGGTACTCAATAAAGCAACAATAAGAAACTCAATAATAATAATAATAATAATAATAATAATAATAATAATAATAATAGGATTTTTTTTAATGACTGACTGCGATTGACATTTACTGATCGATATTTACCAATCTCACGTTTGAAAAGACTTGTATGTTGACAATTATTATTATTATTATTTTTTTGCTCGAGGATATAAATGTCAGATGATGCTCATCGTACTCATTTTTATTTACACGGATTCGTTTTTTTTAATCCCCGTCGAAAGGGTGAGAAGATACCTGAAATCATTTCAGGTCTAAAAAACTTGAGAATGAAAAGGAATCGTCTTCGTTCCTTTTCGATCTTTTAAAAAAATGCCGAAAGGTTCGACATTCTGATAATTCAAATTTCGTCATTTTTTTTTTTTTTTTGTAAAAGGTTCGTGCCTAGAGTAATTTTCCGCGTTCGATTTTCACGATAATCGCACGATACGTTCACTTTTTGCATTGATCGTTTTGTTTATTATCATCATCATCATCATTATGATTATTATTATCATTTCCTTATGCAATAAAATTACGATCGTTAATATTGTTTAATAAAATAAAAGTTTTCATATTTAACCGGATATTTAAATAAATAATAATAATAATAATGGTAATGATGGGGGGATTGCGCAATAAAACGCAGCGGGTTAGGCTAGGAAAATCATCATCGTGAGAATGAATATTCATCGTGACGAATTATGTTTCCTCAAGTTGAACGTTTACGTGCAAACACACTAAAATCAGTGTTTGTAACGTTTGCTGTCGTCTGTTGTTTGTTGACCATTTTTTATTGTTGTCTGTTGCAACCAATCACGGTTTAGTTTGTTAAATCGGTCGTGAGTTTGGAAAATTTTCTTTTTTTTTTTTTTTTTTTTGGGAAACGATTGATTGTGTCTCTTTTTACTACAGAGTGATTGATTCTAAGGTGATGATCTTTAATTAATTTATATAGTTTGTGTGTTTGTTTGTTTAATTTTGAAAAAAAAAAAAAAAAATTTAAACTAGATCGTCGTCGTCGTCGTCGTCTGCTATAGAGTTGACGAAAATTGGATTTTTTTTTTTGGTTGTTGTTAAGTTGAATTGTGCAACTCATCCGCTTTCGAAGTTTTTTGTTTTTTTTTTTTTTTGTTTTATGTTTTTTTCGTAAACAGTTTTTTTGTTTTGTTTAAACAAAGTAAGTGGATGTTAAATAGTTAAGGTTACATTGCAATTTTTCAACGTCAATTTTTTTTTTTTTTTTTTTTTTTTGGTGATTTGGGTGAAACGGTGAAAAAAAAAAATGGCTAAATTCATGTCGTATATATAAGTTATCAGTAAATTTTTTTTTCGTATTGTACAATTTGTATTGATATCGTTTCCGGGTCCCCCATTTTTTTTTTTTTTTTTTAACTAAATAATAAAACGAAGTATTGAAAATGTGATTTTTATGTCCGTCGACCTTGAAATTACATTTCAATGTCAAATTTTTTTTTTTTTTTTTTTCGTGTTTAGGAGACATATTTTAAAAATATACGTATTGTTCTTTAAAAAAAAAAAAAAATTATTGAAGACGTCAGCAGAAAAATTTTCCGATGAAATTAAATAATAATAATAATGTTTGTCGATGTCCACGATTCGTTGATACTAAAAAATATTTTTTTAAATTAAATTGAATTATAGCGTCGTGAAAGTTATTTTCACTTTTTGCAAAATTATACATTAGCATTTTTCTCACCTTTATACGCACACGCATGCACACACGCACTCACGCACATTTTTGTAAGGGGTAAATGAACGTAAAAAACACCGAAATCTTTCAGCTTTTTTTTTTTGTTTTGTTTCGATGATTTCTTTTTGCACATTTTTGTTAGTAGTAATTGTTAAATGAATGTTTGCACGTATATTATGTTGTTGTTTTTGTTTTTTAAGGAGCGTCTGATTTAAACGAAATAAACACTAAAATGCTTTTTTAAATAATTAAGAGGAAAAACAATAATAAAAAAAAAAAAAAAAAAACTTTTTGAAAGTTTTGTTACGTTTCCCCGTAAACGAGTTTTTTTTTTTTTTTTTTTGTTTAAATTAAGAAAAGAAGAAAAAGAAAAAATTAAAAAAACCGTTATTTAATCGTTTTTTTTTTAAGGTACGAAAAAATGAGGGGGGGCATATGTAGGAGGCATGAACCGAAATGTTGTTGTTTTCCTAATGGCAAAAGGCTAACGTGGAAAATTTTCATATTTCAAAAAAATATGAAAAGTAACGATTTGAGTAATGGGGTCTAATACGTGACGTTTAGGGGGGGGGTGTGAGGGAAGAAAAGTAGGAAAAGAGAGGAAGAAAGGAATTTGATAAAATCGTAATCGCTTCACGAATTCGATAACTTACGTAAGGGAGAAAAAAGGGGGAAGTAATAAAAAAAAAAAAATATCGATGATTATTATTTTCACTCGATCGATCAATCAATCAATCAATCAATCATTCTTAGTTTTTAATGGCGTTGTTGTGTTGTCGGTCATCGTTGAGTCGACAAAACAATTTTTTCTAATTCCTTCCGTTTAAATTTTTATACTTTTTTTTTTGTTCATTGTTTCGTTCTTTGTCGTAATAATGATAATAATAATAATAATAATAATAATAACATTTGCGACAGGTTTCCATGAACGAGTTTCCCATAAACTATACTAATTTTTTTTCTTTTTTCTCACGGCAAATAATTACTATTGTATATACATAAAACGATTAACAACAATCGGGATTAACGGTCAAATAAAAAAAAAAAAAAAAAAAAATCGAATGCGTGAGCAGAAGACAAAAAACCAAACATAAATAAATAAATAAATAAATAATTAACTTTCACTTTGGCTTTTCTTATTTGTAGTTTTCAACATGCTCGAAACAAATAAAAAAGAATAAAAAAAAATACATGCGTGAATGTTTATATATATATAAATTAATTTTTTTGTCTTACCTTACTTAATGAAATTCTTCTTCTAAATGTCGACACTTTTCCGTTAATTAAATTTAAATTTAAATTTAAATTTAAATTTAAAAAAAACAAAACACAAAAATTTTTTTTTATCAACGATTCACTTTTACTATAAATAACATTATACGAAACTCCCGTGTGTCTGTGTGTTTGTTTTCGTTTTTTTTTAAATAAATAATTCGGTTGTCGTTACGGTTGTCAGTCAGTCAGTCAGTTAGTCAGTCTTACGATTACTTATTATTATTATTATTTATTTATTTATTTATTTATTTATTAATATAAAAACCGATGAAAATGTATTAAATCCGACGACGTACGCGGTGTTGTTTAGTCCGATGCTTGTATCTTGAATGCACTCGGAATCTAACAACTTGGCTACATGACCTCGGTTTTCTTCGAATACGCTAATTTCAGGCCGACGTTGCAATGAAATATACTATATATACTTGCGTGAGCTGTTTTTTTTTTTTTAACTTAAGTTTTTAACGGTTGGTAGCAATGGTTTTATTTTTTTTATTTTTTTTTTAAGGTGCCAAGGATTACCGCCTTTTTATTTATTTATTAAAATACCTTTTGGGGATTTGTTAGAAAATTAAATTTTTTTTTGTAAATTATTGATTATGTTGTAAAAAGGATAGAAAGGTTTTTTTTTTTTGTGTGTAATAATCGTACTCACGCATGAGTTCATGTTCGATTCACAAATGACCTTTTTTAACTTTCGTTAAAATCAGGCATCAATAAAAGAGTTAAGGCCGGTCGTCGTTATTACAGAAACAAGAAAAAAAAAAAAAAGTTGGTGGTGCCTGTCTAACCTGATTACCATTCGATACGTAAAAAAATTTCTTTCGTTATTATTATTATTAATATTGGTTCTGTGGTGATCAGCATTAATGTCGTCGTCGAAGTGAGGGGAGTAGGGGGGGGGTTATTCAGCATTTTTTTTGTCTGTATGTAGGTACGTTTAAAAGGGAAAAAGGATTTTTAAAGAATTTCAGGTTTCCGTAAGGATGAGAGTTCCAAGAGAACGACGAGTATTGCGAAAATTTTTGCTTTTTTTCTTTTTCGAAATTTTGTATGTTTTGCTTATGACGATTTATAATTCATAGTGAAATCGTTTATGACGTGATTCAGCGCTATTCCGTTTTTATTATTATTATTATTAATTTTCCCGGCACGAAAGGTTTTAAACGTTTTCTAATTAATGACGTTTTCACTTCGCGTTAACAATATGGTGAATACGCGGTTGTAAATCAATAAATTAATAAATTTATTTTATTTTATTTTATATTTTTAATCATTTACGAAAATTTTAATTAGCAATAAAAAAAAAAAAAAAATAGAAAGAAAAAAGAAAAAGAAAATAAAAAGGAAAAGGAAAAAACTTTTAGTTTTGTGAAAGTAATAATAATAATAATAATAATAATAATTGCGCAACTCGCGGGTATAAATTTTAAAACTATGGAAACTAATGGTTGTTAGCTTAAAACGTAGGAAACTGGAGAAATTTTATTATTATTATTATTATTAAAATTGAGGAAGACGGTTTTATTGCCTAACGTAATAATTGTTCTTTCTTTTTTTTTTTTTTTTTTTTTGTAATTTAATTAATGCGTTTGTACAAAAAAAAAAAAAAAAAATTACCTTTGAAGATTTTTTTTCGAGTTGTTTGTTTTCGAATTGTTGTTGTTTTAATTACACGTCACTCTCGTAGGTTCGAACCTAAGAAATTCTTCTAAAGGAAAAAAAAAAAAAAATTCCATTGCCTCCCCGAATAAATATTATTTAATAAAAATATTACTTAAACTGTTGCATATTTTTTTTTTGTTACCAATAAAATGTTGAGTTTCGTAAAATTTTCCAGTTTTGTTGATTATTATTATTATTATTATTATTGAATGTCAAAACAAATCCGCTCTTTCAACGGTTTTCAACGGTTGGCAATTCGATTTCGAAAAGTTTTTTTTTTTTTTGTTAAAGAAAAAAAGATTTGCCGGTTTCCCACCATTTTGTGGGGGGGGGGGGAAATGATAAAATCTGAATTATATAAAAATTAAATTAAAAAAAAAAAATTGTTTATAAAATATTCACCCGGGAAAAATCAAAAAAATTTTCTTTTTCTTTTTTTTTGATCGCGCCCGAACCGTCGGTTCCTTTTATTAAAAGTTTTTTTCGTTTCGTTACTGATTCGATACCCGTTAATAAATAAACTGGAAAAAATTACGTAACATTTTTTTTTTTTCGTTTGTTTGTTTGTTTGTTTGCTTCGTTGAATCGTTTGAAAAATTCATTTTTCACGGTTTTATTTTAACTTTAAAAGGGTAAAACAGTTTTGATTTGAAGTCGGAGAGACATCTTTTGTTCAGGTTTGAAATTATTCATCCGATGGATACTCGCGGTGTTGTTTATAAAATTTGCTACCCGCTCTGGGTGTTTGACGTGATGTCGTCGAATGAATAAAAATAAAAAATTTATTTATTTATTTATTATTTTTCTTATCGATTTGGAGGATTTACAATGAAATGGCGCTCCTTGTTGTTGTTGTTGTTGTTGCTTCGGGCCATAGTCATTGAATCGGTGAACCTTTTCTAATTCGTGACCTTTTTACAAATTATTACGGAGAAAAAAAAACAAAAGATGATAATTGATTAATTTCAGGGAATCGACAGTACGACGGCCCCCCGCGTAACGTATATGACATAAATCAATTTTTTTTGCGAGTATGTTTGACACGATTGCGCCGAGTGTCAAGATTTTTCTATTCGTTCTGTCGGGGGGAAGGGTGGAGGAGGGGGGATCGCCTTCACATCCCACCTCCTCAAACGTATGAAATCAAAGGTCGAAAACGAACCTCCTTAATATCGAAAATTAATTTCCTAGTCATTTTAATAATAATAATAATAATAATAATAATAATAATAATAATAATAATAATTTTGTAATTTTACTGTGCATAAAAAGGTTTGATGGGGATTTTCTTTTAGATTGTGAAAGGGGAGTAAGAGTGGGGGGGGGCTAAACGTTTTTCCACGATCAAAAAACGAATCGAATGTTAATGAGAACAAAAGCAAAAAATTAACCATTTTAATTTAATTATTTATTTATTAATATTTTTGTTGATTGTTTCACTGACATAATTAAATTATTATTTGTTGTGACGATTTTCAAGGTTTCATCGAAAGATCTAGATTTTTTTTTTTTTTTCGTTTAAAGGAAAAAAAAAAAAAAAAAAAAAGTGTGTCATCTTTTGCGTGAATGTCCTAATAAAAAAAAAAAAAAATGACGATGAGGCGTATTTTTGACAAAAAAAATAATTTTGTTGTTTTTAATTTTCCTTTTCCCCCCGTTTAAATGGGGGGAGGGGGGGTGGAAAACCAGGATTTGTTAATTGATACGTAAAAGGCTTTAAAAAATACGATTTTTAATAAGGTGTGTGTGAATTCGAATTAAATTTTAAGGGAAAATTTTGTTTTTGTTTGTTTTTCCAATTTTCGAAATCGTTCGTGGCACTAGGAAAAAACCCTTTTCTAAATAAATTGTTTACGAAATCTTTTTCAATTTTGTCAACGTTAGAGACACGTCAAACGAAATTTTTATTTTAGTCGTTATTTGAAAAAACAGTTTTTTTTTTTTTTTTTTTTTTTTTTTTTTTGGAAAAGAAGGAAATTCGAAGTGCGACTCGTTTGTTAATTTGGGGGGGAAAATATTTTTCATTGGTGTGCAAAAAAAAAAAAAAAGCAGAAGATAATAAATAAAAAATTTGAGATGATTGATCGATCGAACGATTGACACGTGATCGCAAAAAATAGAGTTTTTGTCATTTTTCATTCGCGAACTTATTAATTAATGATGATGATGATAGCAACAACAGGTGACGATGGCACCCCCAATGAACTGTTGATATTTTTCTTAGAACGAATTTTTTTTTTATTTTTTACATTGACCTAATCAATTGCCTGTTTTCATTATTATTATTATTATTGTTTTTGTTTTGTGTTTTTGTTTTGTTTTGTTTTGTTTTGTTTTTTTTTTGCGTACATTTTCAACATGATTTAAGTGTTACATGAGTATCGGTTCTCAATAGTCTGTATCGAACATTCTCTCGTTAAAGATATACGTTTCGTTCAAGTGTCTCACTTTGTGGTCTTCGTTCGAATCTTTTCTTTTTTGTTTTTTCCCCCCTCGTCTCACCATCGTTCGTTTACACTCGCTCCTGTGTTGCTTGTAAACAAAAAAGGTATTTTATTTATTATTATTATTATTATTATTTAAATAGCTTTTTTTCAGCTTCTTCAAATCAATTTCGGTAAAAGTTAAATTTCGAAAAAAAAAATATTCAAATTTTCGACGACCTTTTTAACTTGGGGAGAAATGGGGAGAGAGAGAGATAGAAAAAGAAAAAGTTTGAAATAATTTTGGAAATTGAATTAATTAATTAATTATTAATCGGCGATGGCGGTGGCGGCGGCAATCATCAGTTCTTTATTTTTATTCGTTAGAGTTTCGTCGATTGAAAATTTGAAAATTCCTTACACTCGAAAACGAAATTTTTCTTTTTTTGGGGGGGAGGGTTTCAAAAGATTTTTTTTTTTCCGATTTCGTAAATGCTACTAAATGCTACGGGACTTGATAATTTACTTTTTTTTAAAAAATACATTCTAGTTATTTTTTTTTTCTCTACTGATTTGAGTGTGCAAGTTTAAGTGAAAAGATAAAAAGAAAATTAAAAAATAAGAAAAAACGCGGGTCAAAAAGTAGTGGCAGGAGAAAGTTTTTTTTTTTTTTTTTTTTTTTTTTTTTATCGTAACTTAAAGTACGTTTATGAAATTTTTTTATATTTTTTTTTTTTTCGTATTATTATTATTATTATTGTTGTTGGGGTTGTTGTTGCTTTTTAAAAATAACCATTAAATTTTTTTATGTTGGTCTGTGTCGTTCGTTCGTCGAAACGAAATATAAAATTATGTTTTATGTTTAGATTTATGTTTTGTTTTGTTTTGTTTTTCATTTTTTTGTTTGTAAAATTGCAAACACGTAGTATTGTTTCGAATTGTTTGTCAATTGAGAAAATTTAAAAAAAAAAAAAAAAACTTATTGTTAGGTAATTAAAATTTTAAATAATTTTTTTTTTTTTTTTCGTGACTTAAAACATTGCATCAGTTTTTTTTTTTTTTTTTTTGTTTTATTGTCTGCGGTTTCCCGTGTAAATAGAAAGTTATTGGTTATTGGTTATGACATTGCGACAAAAAAATCCCCGAACGTTGTTTTTGTTGTTGTTTTCATTAACATAATTTTGCATTTTTTTTTTTTTTTTTTTAAATTTTAATTTCAACATAAAACTCGTTAAATTTTTTTCGTATCGATTTCAATTAACGACAGAATAGTAATAATAATAATAATAACATTTACAACGGCACGAATTAAAAGTAAAAAAAAAAAAAAAAAAAATTAAAATTAAAAAATAAATGTTCTAAAGTAATTAAATTAATTTTTATAATTATTATTTTCAGACAAATAAGGAAGTCATGGCTGCCATTTCCGTTCTTCGAATGCCTTTGGGTGAATGTAAGTATTTTCTATTAATAATACTATTATTATTATTATTTTTCCTTTCTTTCGTTTATCACAACTTTTGATATTATTAACTATTACCGAAAGGTAATAAAAAAAAAAAAAAAAAATTGCAAAAATCGAATTTTTTTACGAGTTGTAATTATTATTATTATTATTATTATTATCATTGTCGTCATCGTTTTTAATGACGTCATATCTCACATGGATATGACGTCTGGAATATTCCCTTCGGGTTTTCTCGGGTTTTTTCGAAAGGAGAGCTTTAAGGAATAATAACGGTGGTCATGTTTGTTCGTAAAAAAAAAAAAAAATTTTTCTTCTGACACTTTTCGCATTACGTCATTTTTCGTCAAAGTTATTATTATTATTATTATTATTATTATTATTATTATTGTTTCAATTAAAAAAAAAAAAAGTAAATGGATGGTTCCTATTTCAAAAAATTAACGTTTGTTTGTTTGTTTGTCGATTGTTTTTTTTTCCTCTTTTCTTTATTGATCGCACTTTGTTGGTATGAGGCGGTTGAATTTATTTATTTATTTGAATTCGATATTGTTTATTATTATTATTATTATTACTATTACTTTGCATTTAAATGTTGAGTCGACGAATCGTTTGTTACGTTATAAAGGTTGAGGCCGTGATTGTTTTGTTGTTGAAAAAAAAAAAATACTTTTTGCATTCGCTCGTCTACTACCGTCACCTTGTTTGTTTGTTTGTTTGTTTGTTTGTTTGTTTGTTTGTCTCTTTTCCGTCACACACTCGTTTTACATTTTTCAATAAATTTTTTTTTTTTTTTTTTTTTTTTATGTATTTATTTCTTAATTGTGTAATTTTTTACGTCGAAGCATTTTACGACAGAAAACGAGAAAAACTTTACGATTTTCTTTCGTCTCACCCCCCCCCCCGATCTTCCCGCCCTTACTCCCATCGGAAATGATGGATAATATATTCTCAAAGGTATAAGGCCAAGTTTAACGTATTATTTAAAAATATGTGAGACATGTTACATTACAAATTTGATTCTAACGTAAACAAACGTATCGGGGAATCATATTATTATTATTATTATTAAACGATGATATTCGCCAGCGAGGAAAATAGAAAATAATCGAATAATATGATGAAATGGTATACGGTAAACAATTTAAATAATCGAAGCCTGATATAATATATTTTACACGTTAAGGAAAAGGAGTACGTTATATCAAGTCAAGTGTTGAGTTGTTTTGTTTAAAAGCTTTCCTTTAACGCTAATTAGCCGGAAACTTATTTCCATATTTGTCAATTTATAGGTTAGTTATTGAGTTTATTTCTCCCCACCACCCACAATTACGTGCGATCGTTAAAAAATAGGAAAAAAAAAAAGAAAAGGTGCTGCGTCGATTAAAGTCTTTAGTTTAAAGCTTGATTGGAAAGCTTTTTTCCTATAAGAAAATCCGGTATAGTTTGTTTCTGGAATAAATATTTCGGGAGTGGAGTGTGTTGTACGTGTTAGTTTATTTTGGGAAAAAATTTCCTGTCGGAGTTGAATATTTTTCTTATAAGCTAAACATTAATTTTCATTGATTTTTTGTTAATTTATTTTTTGTGTGTGTGTGTGTGATAACAAAAGGAACTGAAAACGTGTCGAATGATTATTTCCCGAAACGAAATTGAAATAATTTTTTTTTAAAAAAAAATTTATATATCGTACCTGAAAAGAAAATTCAGGAGGTTCGTGTGCCTTGTTTGAAAAAAAACGTTTCTTTTCCTTTTTTGATTGTTCGTGTTACGTTTCTACACCATGGCTGGAATACCGTGCGTTGTAATAAGAGTTCCCTATACAGGTACGATGATTTTCCGCTTTTTTTTTTTTTTTATTTAAAAATCAATAATAATAATAATAATAAGGTTTGGTATAAGTTAGGACTGTTCTGTCACGATCGAAATGGGTTACGGTTACGGAAAAAATTTTTTTTTTTGAATGATATAAGCAAGAAATGAAAAACTTTTTTTCCCTATCGAAAGTGAAAAATTATGTCGTCGTCACGTGACGAAAAAACGTTTTGTTTGGGGAAACCCAAAAATAATAATAATAATCGCGAGGTTACTTTGATTTATTAAAAGATTACATTGGAGAAAATGGGACTTAAAATAAAATAAAATGTTTTCGGATCTTTCGATTCGAATCACAACTTGGAAAAGGATAAAAAAAGAAAATTCATTTTGTGATTGTCCGAGTTAAAGTCGACGACGACGACGACGTCGTCGACGACGATTTTATATAAAATTACTTTTTATTGAGAATTTTTAAAACGTGAAAGCGCATGCGCGAAATTTTTCTTTTTTTCTTCCTTTGGGTCATTTTTACATTATACGCCGTTTTTTTTGTATTAAAACGACACGTTTCGTGACCTTGTTCACCAGGAAATGAGTTATGCCAATGTCTGCGCGTATATCAAGGCGGTTAAATAAAGAAGGCCTCCTCTCGTGTATGTAATTTTTCCAGCGTGCTGGAACCCGGACGTACAAATTCACGTCGAATGGTTTGGAGTTCCAGCGTTGAATGAAAAATATATATATATGTATTCGTATTGAAACGCGGTTATTGACACCTATTATTATTATTATTTATTATATTTCTCGTACGCAAATCTTTATTTTTAAAATCACGTGTCATTAGAAAACCGCAACGATCACAACTGGTCTCGTGGTCACCCGTATTGCTTTTTTTTTTTTTTTTTTTTTTTTTTTTCGGGGAAACGTTTAGGCTTTGTGTGTGCGTGTGTGTGTGCGTGCGTGCGTGCGTGCGTGCGTAAAGAATGGGAAACAAAAAGAATTTTTGCATGAGGCGAAAAATAAAATTAATTAATAGCGTGATTTTCAAAAAAAATCTTGATTGTAAAACTTTAGTCACAAAGTCCAGAGGGTAAAAAGTTTAAAGTTTCTTTTTTATTTTTATTTTTATCTTTTCTATCAATAAGAGATTTGACAGTTAAGCGAGTTTTAAAATAGTTATGATAATAATAATAATAATAATAATAGTGACACGATTTGTTTGTACTTTTTCGCCTTTCCGTACCTGATCAATTTTTGTTAATCACCCTTTGATTCATATTTATTTACGTTTGCATTTTACGATGGATTTTCATGGTTTGGGGGGATGGGGGAGGGGACGGGGGAGAACACGAAAAAACCCCGACTTCGAAAAACATATTTTATAACGTCAATGGAAAAGGATAGTCTCGTGACGTCAATCAGCAGGTTCACCTGTCAGGTTTTTCTCTCTCTCTCTCTCGTCAGGATTTTTTTTTCCCTTCCAAGGACTTTAACTATAAAAAAAAAAAAAAAAAAAAAAATGAACGTCAAGAATATTTTTTTTTTCGTTTCAAGGTGTTTTCTTATTGCTGTGAACTTTGATCGTTGTTTGTTCCACGACGACGTTGTTGTTTTTACAAAAATTTCAATTTTGATTTATTCTTAATGAGGTCAGGGTTGAAAATTATTTAAAAATAAATAAACATATTTATTCTATGTTTAATTAATACATTTATAGATGTGAAATTGTGGAACCAATTGATGTAACGTGTTGTCGTTGTTGACATTGTTGTTGTTGTTGTTTTTAATTTTTCATGGATTTTTCCATATGTTTGTTTGTTGTCAAAGCTTGTGTCCCGGAATGTTTATTTATAATCAATTATGAAAATTTTTTTTAAATAAATGACGAGATAAATTTTTCGTTTCGGTCATTCCGGAAGTAATTTTACAAACTTTCATGAGGGAAAAAGAAAGGGAGAATGTTGTTGTTGTTGTTGTTTTACCTTAGGGAAAACTAAGATTGTCGAAAAGAAAATGAAAATTAATTTTTTTTAACGAATCGTTTGCACTTCTTCTTCGTTTGTTTGCAAAAAAATAAAAATTTCAAGTTCGTTGAACTTTTTGACCTTGAAAAAATAAAAATAATTTTAATTATTATTATTATAATATTATCATTATTTTTCGTATTTTTTTAAATTATTTTTATTTTTTGTTCGTAGTTTAACGTTTTCCCATTGCATAATATCGTACCTGGAAATTATTTTAATATTATTTACTATACCTGAATCCTCTCTCTCTGAAAAAAAATGTTCAGAATTTACGGAATAGTTGATTGCATTGAATGATTGACAGGGATATTTGTTAATAATTAAAATAAATTATTTATTTATTTATTTTATCCTTTCGAATAAACATCAAATTCGGAGGAAATCGGATTAATTATTTTTAAAATCTGTTAAAGAAAATTTTTTTTTTTTTTTTCGGGAAGTTTTATCCCCGAGGATATAAAGGATTTATTTAAAACGTTTGGATTAAGTTTGATTTGTTTTAATTTCGACGTTAACAAGGCACCCTAGGGGGATGAAAGAGAGAGTGGAGGGAAGGAGAGAGTCGATTTGGAAATTCGTATCACGAAATATTTTGTTTCCCTCCCCCCCCCCCGAAAATTATGAAAGTTTTTGACGTTTAAGGTTTCATTTAGAAAAAAAAAAAAAAAAAATTTTCACGTCACGTGTCGAGAAAATTTTTTATCGGGTTTAAGATGGTGGCTCGTCATTATTATTATTATTATTATTATTATTATTATTATTATTATTATTATTATTATGTTTTTTTTTTAAGTTTAAAAATAAATAAATAAATGAGTACGATAATTATTTTGAAATTGTTGTTGTTGTTGTTGTTATTGGAGTACGTATGTAAATATAATTATTTAGGCACTTGTTGCACTCGAAATTCCAGTTTTTATTATTATTATTATTATTAATTTTATTTTGGAAAAATGGAAGAAAATTTAAAATGCGAATTTATTTAATGGGAAATAACCGTTAAACAAAGCCCCCCCTCCCGCTCTCTAATATTTTTTTTTTCGCGTAATTTTCCTGACGTAAAAGAAAATTTTATTTTTGTTTGTTTGTTTGTTCGATGGGAAAAGGGACAGAATTCGAAAAAAAAAAAAAAACACGTTGACGTAGGTCGAAAATTATAGCAAGACGACGACGATGACGAACCAATGAAAACGTTTCTTTTTTCACATCGATTACTCGTACCTGAATTTCATTGTTTTTTCCACATTACGTACGTTTGCTTGTAATACTTTTAAAAACAAAAATAAAAACGGAAACCGGTTTTTTTAAAAATTTTTCTGAATAAGAGTTTGTCGGTAGGAAAGCAAAACGTGAGAACGCAGGTTCATTTTGCGTGTGCGGTTTTTATTAGAAGGAAAAAAAGTAGTAGTGATAATAATAATAATAATAATAATTTTTTTTTCTCATTTCGTTCGCTGGATTTCAATTTCGGAATCAGTTTAGTTTGAGTGTCGATACGGAAAACACGAACACGATATAAAAAAAAAAAAAAAAAAATTTAACAAATTACACGCTCAATAGTAAAACAAACAAACAAACGAATTATTATTTATTATTCGATAGCTCTCTCTCTTTCTCTGACTGTCTGTCTGTCTGTTTGTTACTCTTACTCTTTTTTTTTTTTTCGTTCGTCTTATTTTAATAATAAATAATTTTTTTGTAAAAATTTGTGTCGTGTCAACATCATCATCGTTGTGGTTGTTGTTGTTGTTGTTGTGTTTGTGGTTGTTGTGATTTTTTCTAATCGAATTTTATTTCATTAAAAAAAAAAAAAGGTAATTATTTATTTAAATTAATTTTAATTTTTAAAAAAAAAAATTTTTTTTTCGTTTTTGTATGTAAGAAATCGTCAAATTTCGTTTGCTGTCGCGTTAATTATATAAATTATTATCATTATTATCGTTATTATTATCATTATTATTATTATTATTATTATTATTGTTTATCGATTACGTGTTACCGCAAGCACGGGTAAATCGCGAAGTCATCACTCGTTTTTGTGACGGTTTAAATTTTATTTTTGTTATTTTTGTTTTCTTTTGGGTAATAAATTTAAAAAGGGAAGGGTGGAGGGAAGCGCAAGGGGGAAAAGGTTTTTTTTTGCATTTCGGTCATTAAAAATCATCAAAAATTAATTACGGTAATTTTTTTTTTTTGCGTGAGTTTGAAGTAGGAATATCCGGAGGTCAAAAAAGTTGGGTTGAAAAAATCGGAAAATTTTATTTTGGTTTTTCCACCCTCGAATAAACGTGACGCGTTAGATAACCGAATAAATTATCGGCGGGGGGCGGGGAAGGGGGGATTTTGCGGCAAAAACGGGAAAAAAATCAGACCGGCAAATGTCGGTTTTGTTGCGGAAAGGAACAAAGAAGAAAGCGAAACAAAAAAAAAAAAAAAAAAATTGACGTGCAAAAATGTGCAAAAGTGCGTTGAAAAAAAAAGAGAAAGAAAATAGAAAGAAAGGGTTAAAGTTTAATAATAATAATAATAATAATAATCGTAGTAGTAGTAGTGGTGGTTGTACTTATTATTGTTGTTATCATTATTATTATTAATGATGCTTGAGAAGGGTTTTTTTTCCCCTTCTTCCTATGATTCATACGGAATTTTAAAAAAATTTTCCTTCGATTAGTTTTCAATTCGTTAAGTTCTAATTAATGAGATTTTTAATTAATTGTGGATTTAAATGAAATTACAATTCGTTACCTCCCCCCCCCCAAAAAAAAAAAATCGGTGAAAATTATTTTTATACCATTTAATTAATTATTCTTGGTTTCTGGAGACCGAAAAAGAAAAAAAAACGGTCGCGAACAGGTACAAATTAAATCCCTCCCTCTCTTCCTCCTTCCCTCTATCCCCCTTGCGATGTCGATGAACTGGAAAATTGTTTTTTTAATTAATTGAAAATAAAAAAAAAAAGTGCGGGCGTGCGTGCGCGAGCGAGCGTGTGTCATCGTCCCCCCTTAAAATTATATAATAATAATAACAATATTTTCCATTTTAAATTTAACAAAAAAAAATTTTTTTCGTTTTTCCTCTCATCGTCGACTCGTTTTTAAATGCGACTGGAGAATTTTTTTTTTTTTTTTACTCTATGGCAAAACGTTTCCGCAAGGCTCGAGGTTAATTATATTTGAACTCTATGAAAAGTTTTCGCAACCAGTTTCTCCAGTGAGTAAAAAAAAAAAAAAAAATGACACGATTCAAAGTTGAATTTTTTTTTCTCTCTCTCTATTTCCTTATGCTGATTGAAATAATTGGTCGGGTACAAACGTCTAAGGTCGTAGAATTAAAACGTGTGTGTAATGTTGGCAGCATTGGAAAATTTCATCTTGAAATTTGTCGCACGTCACTTTACACCGCGTTGATTTACGAAGAAAAAATAATAATAATAATTTAAATAAAAAAATCACAAACTAGTTTATCTGGTAATAAGAAAATTTTCCAGGAATTGTTGTTCATCGATCGATAAATAAACAACAACTTGTTTGATCGACGAAGGGCGAAGGAAAAGAAAATGGAGGAAATAATTTGTAAACTGGAAAAAAAAATTTCCGAATATGTTAATGACTAATTGTTTTTTTTTCGTGTTCGTTTCAGCTGCCAACATAATGTTATCGGACATACAAGAACTTCCAGCTCTCAAGTTCGGCGACATGGATTTGAAGCTCGAACTCGATGATTTATCACCGGAAATGAGAGAAATCGCGAGAAAGGAACTTCGTGAAACTCCGGAAGTCTCGAAATCCGCAATGGAAGAATTGAAAATTTTATTGAAAGAAGATAAAGAACTCACCGTACCTTACGACAACGAACAATGGCTCGTCAGGTTTTTAAGGCCTTGTAAATTTTATCCAGAAAGTGCTTACGATTTGGTGAGTGTGGTTCGATTGATAAGGGGGCGGGGTAGGGTAGGGGAGGGGGGTTACGTCCATTTAATTCATTACCTTGAAGTCACACTAAATTTCGTCTGTTGGAAAACTTTGTTGAAGTTTTTGGAAAAATGATGATTTTGTCGTCGGTTGTGAAGGGGGTCGAGTTGCGCGATAAATTTTTTTTTTATTTTTAAATTGTCAATTTAAAAAAAAGTCACGTGTTGCACGTGTCACGTGTTGCACGTGTCACGTGTTTGTTGACGGTTATTATTTTCATCAAATTAAAAAAAAAAAAACACGGTGAAAATTTTTTTATGTTAAGTTGGTCGCATTGTTTTATTTTTGTTTCGTTTCGTTCCAGGTCAAAAGGTACTACGCTTTCAAGGTCAAACACAACAATATTTACGACGGTTTGATACCGAGCAAAGAGAAAAACGTTTTCCAACAGAACATAATAACCGTTTTGCCGACGAGAGATCAATTGGGAAGAAGGATTTTGCTTTTGGAATTGGGAAAAAAATGGAAGCACACGAAGTGTAATTTGGACGAAGTTTTCAAATGCGTCGTTTTGTTTTTGGAAGCCGCCATGATGGAACCGGAATCTCAAGTCGCCGGAGCCATCGTCATTTTCGACATGGACGGTTTGTCTTTGCAACAAGTGTGGCAATTCACTCCCCCCTTTGCCAAAAGGATCGTCGACTGGCTTCAGGTACCAAATTATTATTATTATGTTTCTTTCTTGCCTTTCTTGCGATTTCTTAAAAATCGATTTGTTACGTTTTCGTTTCTTTTTGCAGGAAAGCGTTCCTCTCCGTGTCAAAAACATTCACATAGTCAATCAACCCTACATATTCAACATGGTTTTCCAACTTTTCAAACCGTTTTTAAAAGACAAATTGAAAAACCGTATCATTTTCCACGGTAGCGATCGCAATTCTCTTCACCAGTACGTGTCGCCGAAATGTTTGCCACCATGTTACGGTGGTACTTTGCAAATGCCACTCGTGAGTGGATCTCAATGGTACGAACTCCTCGTCTTGTGCGACAAAGAATACGAAGGTGAGTTAAAAATCCTTTTGGTTTTCTCTCTTCCTCTTGAGATATTAATGAAAATCCTTATTATTATTATTATTATTATTATTATTATTATTATTATTATTATTATTATTATTATTATTATTATTATTTTCAGCAATCAATTCTTACGGTTATAAAAACAACAACAACAAAAAAAAATAATTTCGCGAGGGTAAGTAAAACAAAATAATCGATAATATTTGCGGTGCGGGAACCTGATTTATCAAAATTAAACTCACGGCGACAAACAGAAATACAAACAAACAAACAAACGAACAAACAAACAACAAATGCAAAAAAAAAAGAAGCATCATCATCATCATTCTCCCGCAATCGTAATAGTAAAAAAAAAAATAAAAAAATAAAAACAATAAAAAAAAAAAATTAAAGTTGCCAAAATAAATATTTTCGTCGGTAACACGTGAGATGCGAACACGTGTTTATGTGCGTAATCACACATACACGCACACACGCACGACCACGCATACGTTACAGCTTATAGAGAAAAAAAATTTTTTTTTTTTTTTTACTTATTGTGTAATAATAATTACATAAAGTATTAGGTAAAAGCAATGAGTGGAATTGACAGCGTGGAAACAAAAAAAAAATTATTATTATTATTATTATTATTATTTCATTATTTAATTATTTATTGTTGTTTGTAGACATCACTGAGTCACTAAGACAAAATGGGGTGGGAAAATCGATCATCGATAACGATCGATTATTTTCGATAAATCGATCGATTAATTTGTTTCGTTTTTGTTTATTGTAGTTGATTATATGCTGCTATGTTAATACGTTAATAAATATTTATAATTTTTTATTATTACTCTATGATATTTTATTATTCTACGGTAAAAAAAATTAAATTTGTTATTTAAATTTAAATTTAAATTTAAATTAAAAAACAAGGACGCGTAATTTTTTTTTAATAATAATAATAATAATAATTAAAATTTTTATCAAGTTGGTTACGATTTAATTTAATTAGTTTAATTGTTTAGTGATTGGAGAGGGGGAGGGGGGGGGAAATGTGAGCGATACGGCTGTGTTATTAACAAAAAAAAAAAAAACGAATTAATAATTATTAAATAAATAAATAAAAATTATTATTATTATTATTATTATTATTATTATTATTATTATTATTATTAATTATGTTAAATTCAAATAAATAAAATTATTATTTTTTTTAAATTTATATTTTTAAATTTTTATTTTAATTATTATTCTCTTTCGTTATATTGCCAGTACCGACGATTATGATTTTTTTTTTAAAAGTATAAAGGTCAAAGGTTAAATATAAAGTTTTATTATTATTTTTTTAATTGATTGATTAAATAAGGAAAGAGAAAAATAAGTTATTTTTTATTTAACGTAAATATTTATTATTATTATTATCGACTGATGTTTTTCATATAAAATCTTTTAAAATTATTATTATTATTATTATTATTATTATTATTATTATTATTATTATTATTATTATTATTATTATTATTATTATTATTATTATTTGTACACGTGATATTATTAGTCCCTGGATAAAAATTTTTACGGTTTTTTAATCTTTTGGCGGACCATTCGAATACCCGTAATGCGAACGTTCTGCAAAACATACAAAATATTATTATTATTATTATTATGATCGTGGCAGGAGAGAGTAAATAAAAATTAATAATTAACTTATGTAACGAACCCTTAAATTCGGAATCGTATTTCGATAAATATTTATGAAGTTCTTCTCCTTTATCGAAAGGTATGTCTACGTCACCGCCAAAATGTTTCGGTAAAACCGACGGACTTATGTAAGAATGTAAACTTTCGAAATTGGTACCGTGAAATTTGAGCTTTTTAAAAAAAAATATTTAATTTTATTTATTACAAAGCTGCAAGAGAGAGAGAGAGAGAGAGATATTTGTCTACTGCTTACCCTCTTTTGTAATTTTTCACCAAGGAAAGGTTTGAAAAGAGCATAAACCATGTTAAAAACATAGGGTTGATTAACTATGTGAATTCCTTTTAGCCTTATAGGTATGCAATCCTGAAATAATAATAATAATAATTATATAAACGGTTTTTGATACGTCACGTGGTGATAAAGATACTCACTTGTACCCAATCGACGACATTTTTAGCAAAAGTTGCCGTGAATTGCCAAACGTGTTGCAATGATAATCCATATAAATCTAAAATAACTTGAACTCCATTTATTTGAGTTTTAGGTTCTTCCAGTGCCGCTTCCAGGACGATCATAACAGATCGAAATATTTCATTTAATGTGCAACATTTCGGATTCCATTTTTCTTAAGAATTTGAAAAACGAAAAAAAAAATTAATTAATTAACGATTTATTTTTCAGAAATTGATCAAGTTTATCACTCACTTCCAGCTTCTATAACTAAAATCCTTTCGCCATTTTTATTCCTATATGGTAATATTGTTAATAAATTTTGATGAAAAGCTCTTTTTTCATGATTGGGTGATAAATCAACGGAATATTTCGGATGATTATATTTAAATTTATAAAATTTTTTCATCTGTACAAAAAAAACAAGAGAAATGTTATCAAACAAAAGGTCAACGTATTATTAGACCAGACGATTGATTTATCACAATTTAAATGTCTGCAAAAAATCATTTAGATATATTGATGACGTCATTGGGAAAACTTACTCTTGTCAATGCGCTGTTTGGATAATATTTACAAGGTCTTAAAAATATTTGTAATTTATAATCGTCGTCTGTCGGATACACGAGAGATTCATCATCTGGAGAGAAGAAAAAAAAGAAAATTTTTTAACGTTTTAAAAAACTTTTTAGTTTGAAAATTTTTCTTTACAGAAACAACAACAAACCGTTTAATAGTTTTTTAAAAGATTCCAACGATTCTTTAACAACATCCGGTGTTTCCCGTAATTCTTTTCTTGCTTTTTCTTCATCTTCCACGTCTATTTCCACGTTTTCAAATCTCAACACGTGATTTCCAAGATACATGAATATATTTTCCAAATGATTTTTTTTCCCCGATAAGTTTTCCACCTGAAACGTAAACTTATACGTCATTCATTCATTCATTTGAAATTTTTTCTTATATGTATTCCCACGTTGAAAATTTGTTCCTTCCCCCTCCCGCCTCCCCCCGTTTTGGTTAAAATATTAAAAACCCATCGTTAATTTTATTCCCAGAAAATCATTATTATTATTATTACTATGGGGGACTTGTACTATATTATTATCATTAATTTTATATTTAACCCTTTTGAATATAATTTTTTTTTTTTTTTTCATTTGACGTCTGATTGAGGGAAACGAAAAAATTAATTATTTATTTATTAAATATTGATTTATCGATTAATCGATTCCGTTTAATAATAATAATAATAATAAAAGAGACGATGGAAAAAAAATGGACAAAAGAAAGAAAAACGTCTAATTATTTATTAATATTTGTCATGATCGTTTTTTTCTAATTAAATTATTATTATCATCACCGTGAAAAATTTTTAATTTTTTTATTATTAATGAAAAAGGTCAAATTGAATTATTTAATAATAATAATAATAAAAATTTTTTTTTGGGGGGGGTGGGAGGGGAAGAAAAAAAAATTTTTTTTTACTTACCACAGTCGTACTTGACACTAACTCCGCTGATGAATTCATTTTTTTTTTCTTTCTTTTTTTGTTTTCCCCCGGTTGAAATGTTTATTTACTACGTCGGACGTACCTGAAAAATTATAAATATTATTATTATTATTATTATTATTATTACAATTTGATCCTAACGAAATTTAATTTTAAAAAATGTGATTTTTTTTTAGGTGGTTTTCATCGTTGTAAAAATACCCCCACATTTGATAACTTTTGTAATCGTTATTATCAAAAAAAAAAAATTTTATAAACATGAGTATATTAACGTAACATAAACTCGTTTAAATTCTTATCTTTTATCATTATTATTATTATTATTATTATTATTCTACGTGTATTTAATTTCTGTACGATAAAAAAATTGCAACAGAAATATAATAACGTATATATATATATACTTTTTTTTTTTCGATATAATATCGTTTAAAGTTGTTATCAGACGCTTTTATTTTAGTTAGTGACCTACATTGATTTTAACAGCCATTTTTACATGTGATAATATTTCAACATTTTCTTTTACTAAAAAAAAAATAAATAAAATATTAATCCGTTGTATAATCCTCTATTTAATATAATACAACCGTTAAATAAACAATTTATAATTTTCGACACGTTGCCGTTCGTTAATTCGTCGACCGTTTTCTGTCGCAACACGTAAAATTATAAAGTACGTTCAGAAAGAGAAATTGACGACAACAAAAAGTCAGTTTGAAAATTTTTTAACTTGCCACCACCTACGCGTAGAATACGTTGAAAAAAAAAAAAATTTCTTATTTTTAAATTAAGTGTGTGCGTGTGTGCGCGGGTATTAAAATAAAATGAAAAATTTAATTTAATAGATTTATTATTTTAAAATTTTATCACACGCACACCCACACACGATACCTTAAATTTAAAAAAAAAAAAAAAAATGTTTGATTTATTATAACGTTCACGTGATTTGAAATAAATTTAAATAATTCGAACGTTACAAAAAAATCCGCAATAAATTCAAAGGAATTGTTTTTTTTTTTTAATTAATTCAACGTAATAACGTTTTTTTTTTTTTTTTAAACGTAATGAATAATACTTAATTGACCGTGTAAATTTTTTTTTTTTTTTGGTATTAATTTGATGAGTAATAAAAATTTCCCGATCGATTTTATTTAAAAAACAATTCAAACGACGTAGAAATATTCAAATATTTAATATTCGATTCGGATTTCAATAAAAAAAAATATAAAAAAATTATAAAAATAAAAACGTTTATCATATTTTGTTTAATGTTATTTATAAAAAAAAATAAAAATAAAAAAGTGACAAAGAACATCCGGTTAAAAAAAATTATTTTTTTGATAAAATTCCCAATGGATACCATTAAACTCAAACGAACAATTTAAATTATAAAAAAATTATTTAAACACCACAAAAAAAAAACAAAAAAAACACGTTTGATATTCACTTTATTTTTAAAACCGACAAAAAAAAAAAAATTTTAAATTAAAAAAAAAATTATTATAAAGTATAAAAAAAATTTTACCTTAAAATTAAAAAAAAAATTTTATTTCACACTTTTTTCTTTTTTTTTCTATTCTATTCTTATTGTATTAAAAAGAAAAATAACTTTAAAAAAATTTATTATTATTATTATTATTATTAATTGTATCACTTTTGTTTTTTACTGGTCTATTTCTAATCGTAAACAGAGAGAAGTTTCTTTATAAAATAATCGAACAGTATAATTGCTACGCCCTTGAATGGTTGCGTTCAGGCAAAACAGGCTCAACTTCTTCCACTCTTGCCATTTGAATTTTTTTTTATTTTATTTTATACATATTTGTTTACTTATATATTTTTATTCTTTCAACCTGTTCATTGCACAAACCAATAGATTTTTTTATAAATAATACAGAGAAAAAATAAATCATTGGGAAAATTTTTATTTTTTTCTTCTTCTTCACCTCATATCATCATTTCAATGAATTTATCAATAGGTTTATTGTAATATTATTATTATTATTTTATTTCATATGATTTTGATACATGTTGATATATATATTGTTTTTGTTTTAATATAAATGTTTAACCTCTTGTATACATTCCTCATCAGACATTTATTAACGGTTGATTAAATATTAGGGAACGGTTTAATTATTTTTTATAATTAATTATTATAAATTTTGAAGGTGAAAGTGTTAAAAAATAATAATAATAATATTTTATTATCAAAGTCCAGGTTCAGGGTCATCATCTACATCATGTTCCTTTTACTTCTTATCATATATAAAATATTCCCAAAAGTTTTTATTATTTTTTATTTTAAATTAAATGTGATAACTTTTTATCAATGTTTTAATCAATTAGGGTTCTTTTTTTTTTTATTAAAATAATATTTGACATAATATATATATTATTTAGGGTCAAAAATGATTTTCTATAGATTGAAATTGCTTGTTTGTTTGTATTTAAAATGAAATAGATATCTAAATTTTTATTTCACATGCATGACTTTTGTTTTTTTTTTGGTCTAATTGAAAATTAAACTCAGATTAATGAGTAATCTGAATTTAAAAAAAAACAAATTTGGCCAAGGTAATAATGCCGGTGAATATAATTAAGCACATAATTAGTTCATTTATTAAAAAAAAAAAAATAGTAACATGGATGAGTTTAAAACTATAAGAAAAACATTGACGCCATTGTTATTCGATTAATTATAATATTTTTATTATTATTATAAACTTTTAAAATACGTTAAATCGAATGTTTCATTTTGATTTTAATAATAATTCACTGATAGTTTTTGTAAACGAGTTCATTAAAATTCATAATTCGTAAGAAAAAAAGTTAAAAATAAACAACAGTATGCCATAATAATACCTATCAACATTACCGGATGAAATCCGCCATTTTTGTTTTGTTTTTGTCGGATTTTATTTAGGCGACAAAAATTGAAAATGCGCGTCCCACTTTTTCAGCTTAATCAGCATGGAAGGAACAAATTTCGACAAATTATTAATTGTCCGTCATCAAATTTTTCTTTTTTTTTGTGAAACGTGATACGAAGTTGTTAAAAATGTTAAACTATGCTTTTTTTTTTAAATTATCATGAGAAATTTAATCATTTAAACAAGTAGGTTTGCCGTTTTATTCAACAAACAGGTTTGGTTTTGATTATATTCTTATATAATACATTTAATGAAACGGAATCTTTTAAATTTGATTAATAATTGTCGCACAATTATGAATTCACATATTGTTTTATTACAGCGACTGGCGTCCATATTTAATTTGGCAAAGACAAGCCGTCATTAAAATCGAATTCAATTTTATTATGATATTTCAAATAAAAATAACATTTTAACGTTTTTTCAACTGTTTAATATTTAAAGTACGTTCTCTGCTATGAAATGAAGATGGGAAAACGTGTCTCGAAACGTAAAAAACTAATATTAATAATAATGAGTGGCGTGGACACCATTTTTTCTTGCAAAATTACATAAAATGTAAGTATTCTTAATATATTTTTTTTACTCTATTATTATTAATTTAAGTATGATAAAAGTACTTCACGCACACACACACACACACACTTAATAATTAAAATGAATGTAGTTGGAATTTTTATTGAAACAGGATAAGTCACCTTATTGCATAATCTTATATCATGCCTTTTAGAAACGGGCAATTTTTATATATATAAAATGATAATGATAATTATAAAAATCTTTTAATTTTTAACATACAAAAATGTACGGAGTATTACAAATCTGTAACACATTCTTTTTTTATTCATTTTTTTTTTTTTTTTAAGTTGAGATGCTTTATAGTAGAGTACATTCATACTTATATGTAATCTTAAATGTGATAAGAACGTAGCTTAATCAGCTAAAAGAATAAAAGAATATATGTGACCGTCAACTATTATTTATTTTTACTATTTATTTACATTTTATTCATGCAAACGTAGGCGTAAAGGGGATTTTCCGAATCAATTTGCAACAAACAGCACAAATTTGTTACACACATTAATGGCATGTAATGATTTTCAAAGTTTTTTCTTTCTTGGAACATTAAAAAATTTACACCGGTTTTCCCTTGCTTCATTATTATTATTATTATAAATTTTCATGATGTTAGTTAAAAAAAAAAAAAACAATTTTAGCATAAACTTAAACATGCTTCTCTTATTAACTACCTTTTGAGAATTTCTTATGTGTTCATACATCCTGTTTAAGTTTAGAATTAGATCGGGCAAAAGTCAAATTTTTATTTGTAGTTCCAACTGATTCATTTTTTTTGTTTGCTTTTACTTTTTTTTTTTTTTTTTTTGTTTGAATTTAGTACAAGTTGAAAAACCCAAAATCTATTTAGGCTATTTAATTTCTTGCCTAATAAGTTTAAACATATAAATGTTGTAATTGGTTTTACAAAAGAATTCTTTTAATAAACATTATTATTGTTACCTTAACTATTATGAATGTTAATATAACACAAACTGCATTACATTTAATACAATTTCCACCCCCTCACCCCTTCGGTTTGATATTTAACAAAGAATACTGGAATTGATGATTGTAGTACTGGAATAATTTTTTAATATGTAAAATATTAATAAAATTGAAAAATAGAAAAACAAAAAAAAAAATTCAAAGCAACATCAAACTAGATTGTTACTAGATTATTCAATTTAATTAATATTAATATGTAATTGTTTTTTAATGATAATAATAATATTGTTTTTAGTTAAGTTTTTATATATTAAAGGTCACCCAACAATATCATTTATGTTAATTATTAAATAAATAAATGTTCAAAGGTAAAACATTTATGATAAATAATATTGTAAAAGTTTTGTTGCCAATACAATTATTTTGTATTCAAGACAAACAATGTTGTTAAAAATTGCAATTTTAATGTTTTTTTTTTAATAATAAAAAAGGCAACAAAAGAAATCACATCTGATGAAAAAAGAATATCAGGGAACTTGAGATCAAGTAAGATAACATGAAAAAAGAAAAAAAACAATATCAAAATGTTAAATGTAGGATTAAAGGCAGACTGACAATACAAAGGAAATGAAAGGAATAAATAAACATATTAAAGGCATATTTGAATGGAGTGTTGTCTTTTCTCATAAGAAACTAGCGTGCGACAAGGAAGATTACATCAAATAAAATTGGAATCTAATAAAGCTGAATGTTTGTAACCAAAAGTTGCCCAACTACACCAACTATTTTGTATATATAATTATTATTTTCTAATGATGAGTAGAATTTGTTTTCATAAATGATTGTTTTAATGAGCTAAGAAAATGATGGAAGAAATAATGTAAAGTTTCAAATCTCTTATAAGGCTGTGAAAGATTAAATTTCTGCAGAAAGCTTAAAATGAAGAATCAAAGTTATGAAAATGGCAAACAAACAAAACTGAGTACTCGACAAACCGGAATCGCTTAACAACAAATTTTTTTTAGTAAAAAATATAATAATAATAATAATTGTCAGAATGTGAGATGTGACAAAACAAGTTTGTCACAGTCACTACCTAAAACCTATAGCGGGGGCCACAACAAATGAATTCGCTAATTTGCAAAAAGGATTTTTGAGAATTTAATTTAAAAAAAAAAAAAAGAAAGAAATTATGTTGTACAGTTAACAAGTTCGTCTCACAGAATAAAAACTTGGACTTGCTTATTTAAAAACAAAAAAAACAAAAATGGCCTCTAAAGCCTGATGATAAAACATGTTGATGATGATGATGATAATATTAATAATAGTAAAAATTACAAATTTATTATCACGTTTGTAAAACTAAATAGTTGAACATTATTTACTTGAATTATCGATTACAAAAAAATTAATGAACGTTTTTTTTTATTTTTTAATAATTACAGACTCTTACAAAAACAAATAATAATAATAATAATAATAAGCTATAATTCTATTGTTTTTTTTTTTTTTTTGAAAAAATTTACTATGAGTTATTGTTATTGCGCAATAAAAAAAAAATTTTTCAATTTAATTTTTACGGGGAAAATAATTTTTATGTTATCTATCGAAAACGTTAAAAATTTTTCTTTTCTTTTTTTTTTACTTAATTGATAATTTAGTAATTAACGAACTAAAAATAAAATTTTTTTAAAAATTAAGTTGAGAAAATTAACCTAAAGACTAATTAAGTTTTAATTAATTTGATTTTTGTAATTTTTAAGTAAGGAAAAAAAAAAAATTTTTGTAATTTTTATATTTCTCGTGTGTGTGTGTGTGTGTGCGTGTGCGTAAGTGTGTTCGAAGCACAGGTTTACATTGATTTTTTATAATAGATATTTTTTAGTATAAAAATTTCCAAGTAAAAAAGTTATATTACGTACGAAAATCGAACATCAAATATTTTTTTTATATTTTTTTTTTTTTATTAAACGAAATTTTTTTTTCTTTTATTTTTTTTTTTTTTTTGGCATTTTGGCGGAAGTTTAAAATAATATAGTTTTTTTTTTTTTTTTTTTTTTTTTTTTTAGCCCCGTTCAAAAAACTTGTTTTTTTCTTTAAAAAACGAGTTTTTTTATGCCGCCACCTCATACGTTCTTTTATTTCCATCATTTTATATTTTACTCCCTCTCTCTCTCTCTCTCACGTGTATTTTTTGTAAAATTTATTTTTCTTCTCTATTTGCGTAGTAAAAAAAAAAATTTTTATAATAATAATAATAATAATAATGATCATTGAGTAAGGCGCAACGTTTCGAATTTTTTATTATTTTAATTTTCGAAAAACGTCGGCACCCCCCCAATTAAAAAAAAAATTATTGATGAAGATGGAAAATTTATTCTATTTGCACGTTTTTTTGCACGTTTAAACATTATATTTAATTTTTTTCAATGCCTTCCTTGAAAAAGAAGGAAGAAAATTTTTTTTTTTTTTTTCCTTGTTTAACCTCGCAATGCAATTATTTTATTATTATTATTATTATTATTATTAATTTTTTTTTGTCGGTTTTTAAATTTGTTGTTTGATGTATAAAATGCAACGCGAAAGTGCCAAATGCTTTTTTACTACTTAAATTGTATCGTACCTATTCAAATACTCGTATTTTATTTATTTGTTTAATATTATTTATTAAATAGACCATGTTAACTTTTGTAACGGTTCAAAATGTCTGAAAATTTGTTTTGTAAACAAAAAAATTTACAATTCGATGGATGATTGCGTACTCTCTTTACCTCCACTACGTTATTTCGAAAAAAAAAAGTTAAAAATAATAAAGAAAAAAAATTTTTTAAAAGTTATTTTACATAACGACTTGAATTATTATTATTATTATTATTTATAGACGAACTCTAATAATAATAATAATAATAATAATAATTTCAAAATTACAATTTTTTTTTTGTGTGTGTGTGTGTGTTATTATAAAATGATTTCGAAATCATTTATTTATTTATATTTGAAAATTTTATTTTGTTATGAAATCGAAACATTAAATCTTTTTTTTTTTTTTTTTATGAATAAAAATGCGTTGCGTTCATAACAAACATGAAAATTTTATGATATATAATATAAAAAAAACAAATAATATTATTAATAATTTTATTTATTGAAAACATGTGTATATATTATAAGAGTCTTTATTAACAAAATGAGACTTTATTTAATAATCAGTCGTTTCATTTAAATTATTATTAGTATTATTATTATTATCATCATCGTTTTTTTTTTTTTTTAGGATCGTTATTATTTTTTCACCAAGCCAAAAGTATTTTGTTCTGGAATAATGAAAATTGATTTGATTAATGAGGCGATCGATCGATCGATCGATAGATGATTAGTATTGATTGATTGATTGATTTAACTTACCTTCGATGACGGAATCTAAAGATTTCAAAATTGGGTACCAGTCTTTTGAAGAGTAATTCGTGGGGGGAAGAGATCCCTCATATTCTTCAGGTAAACAATTTGGATTTATGTATTTGTGTAGAGAGCTCATGTCGTTCCCGTGAAAATATAACTGAAAAATAATTTTTTTTTTTTTTTAATATTTAAGGGGATGTTTCCAGGTACTTGTAGGTATTTTTATAAATAAAAACTCACTCGATTGTTAAGTTTTTCTCTTATTATAGGTTTAAATATTTTCCAAACAGCGTTAAAGAGTAATGGTTGTTTAACAATGTGTACTTGTTTGAGTCGCAAAGGCATGGCATCCTAAAAAAAAAAGAAACAAAATTTAATTTCAGATGATTGATTTGATTTGGCGTTATGGTCATCCAAAAACAAACAAACAAACAAACAAACAAAAACCTGTATAAAACTCAAAAGCCTGAGGGAAAATGTCGGAGTCAATGCTGCCACTTGTTTCAATCCCAATCCGTCGAAATCTAATATGACGACGACGCCGTTGACTTGAGTTGCTGGTTCCATCATGGCTGCTAAATGTATTAGGTAAAACAATTGAAATACTTGATCGTTTGACACTTTGCTCGGATCCCATTTTTTACCGACGTTTGTGACGAATATTCTACGGCCATCTTGATCGCGATTTATGAGAACGTTTACTCCGTCGTGTTCCATCATCACTCGTTCCAAATCCGCCGGCATCAAACCTTCGAGTAAATTTTTATGCTTTTCTTTAAATTCGGCTATTCTTTTCATCTGAAAACAAAAAAAAAAACACATGATGATAATAATATTAATAACCGCGAAAAGGAAAAGGTTTTGATTTTTTTTCGTCTTTTAAATTTTTCAATAATCGTTTATCAAATTAGGTAAATTAGAAACCGTTATTACGTGCGTTATGGCATTTTCACGACCTTGAAATAGTTTTTTTTTTTTAAATAAAACTAAGAGTATCATTAAAAAATAATCTAAATGCTTCTTGATAAATTAATTTTTTTTCGAAAAAAAAAAAAAAAAAAAAAAAATTAAAAGATTAGTGAGA
>NW_002987078.1:554711-582211 GCF_000006295.1 Pediculus humanus corporis | reverse complement strand
AGGGGGGGGAAAAAAGTCGGAAAAAAAATATCGAATCGAAATGTAAAAAAAAAAAAAAAAAAACATTCATTCGTCGACCAATCGATGACACAAAAAAGTTATTTATAATTAATTATTTTTATTTATAATTATTTATTGAAAATATTCCCTTATCGGTTGACCGAGTACATCTTCCATTTTTTGTATGGCATTTTTCATTGCGTTTTCTACTCTTTCATCTTCGTCTTCTAACAATTCCGCGAGAGATCCGATGGTTTCGGGTAGGAGCATCAAATAATCATCTCCGAGTTTGGCAGCGACGGCAACGATCGTTTCCAAAGCTCCTATTCTCACTTGGGGAAGAATGCTTTTAGTTTTTAATATTATTTGATAATTTAAGGATTTCCATAGGGTGTCGTCCGTCGCGAGAGTCATTTGAGCCAAACACGGGGTCAAATAATTCAAAGTCCTTTTTTCCAATTCTTCGATTCCTCCCAAAGTGTTTTCAAGCTGTGGAAAAAAAAGCAAACGGGAGGGGGGGGGTCAATCGTTTAAATTATTTCTTTTATAAAATGCACGTGGCACCGGGGGGGAGGGAGGAAGGGGAGGGAAATTTTATCCTTACCTGATCGACGAGCGGATGAAGCAAAACTTCGAATTTATCCTTGTTTAAAAAATTACTGCTTTCCGTCGAATCGTACAAAAAAACCGAATGAAGGGTTTTCAATATGTTTTCTATCAAAATCCCGCATTTCCTCTCGCCGTCCCTCGATTTTTCGTAATAATTATTTTCCGTTTTCGATAAATTGGTCGCGTCCAAAAGATTTGCCGCTTTCTGAAGGAAATGACCCGCAAATAAAACGAACAAACCTTTTAAACTTTCCGCCAAAGAGTGAGTCAACCTGAAATCAAAGAATATTGTATACTGGAAAATCTTTTCGAGTTTTCTTTTTTTTTTTAACGTTTGGGGCGAAAAAATGATTACCTGAAGAAAGTTATAGAACGTTCTCGATGTTCGGACGCCCAGTGAAATATTTGATAGTATAAGGGTTTGAATAGAGATTCGGATAATTTTAAAACGAAAGGAACGAAAGCTTCGATGACGTTACTCTCGACTTTATCAATGTCTTCCTGAAAATTGTAAAAAAAAAAAAAAAAAAAAAATTTTTTTAAATTAGTTTTCCTCTCTCGACTTACTTTTTTTTTTTTACTTAAAGTACCAAAAACTAAAACTAAAACAATACTTGCCAATTTGACGTCTTTTAATTCGACTTCGCAATCGCTTCGGAAACTCAAAGCCGTTATAAATAATTGCGTCACTTCCGGTACAACTTTGGCAACGTCGGACAAAGAAGAAAAACTCGATGAAAGAGTCGAAAATAACGGGCCCGTGGCTTCGTATTCGCAATTATCGATTAATTTTTTATACGTACGACTTATGGCGGGTATTAAAATCCTGTGCTCGACGTTCGAACCTAATTTTGTCCTGCGAGTGGAAAATTTTGTTTTTTTTTTTATTAATATGATTTTATAGGTTTTTCGAACGACGGTAAAAAAAAAAAAATAATAATGATAATAATAAGTTACCTTATTTGAATTAATTTTTTCAACAAATCAACTTTGTCGTTTGCTCTTACGGACTGCACCGTGCATACGTTAAACAATATGCTCTCGAGGTAGGGACTGAGAAAATTTGGCATGACGTCAACCACCCTGTGTATGGCTAGAGTGACGCTATTCAAACCTAATTCGCTAAATCTGGTGGGAAGAAAGAAAAACGAAAGAATGATAAAATTATGAAGACGATGATGATGATGACGATGATGAAAAAACAACTTACTTTTTCGGATTACAATTTCTAGAAAATTCTTTCAACATTAAAGGCATGAAAGTGGGCAATTCGGAAACGGAATGAGCTCTTAAACAAGTCACGAGTTCGGCTACGGCCAACATGAGAGATCCAAACAGCGGACCCTCGATTTTATTCGATTTCAACGTTTTGCAGATTCCGATTAAAATCTGTAAAAAAAAAAAAAAAACGATCGATCGATCGTGAAATTTTATGAACCCGGTTTATGAACCGAAAAAACAAAAAAACGGAAACGAAACCTTTTTAAATTTTTCAGTGTGATCCGAACACAAAACTTTGGCCAACAATTTGAGAGTTAACAAAGCCGTTTGTTGAAGCATCAAATCCTGTTGTTCGATTTCCGTTCCGATCGTATTGATTATTTCGACGAGGGGTTCCAACAGGTTCAACAAACAATTTTTTTTCTTCGTCCGCGAATTCCTGTTGTTCTTGCTGAAGGAACGTGTTGGCCAAATCCAACGCTTTACGCCTGAGAGCTTTTACGGGATGATGCAACAATTTATTTATTATGCTTAAAAGCATTTCGTTGGGAACGAGCAAAACAAACTGGAAAAAAAATGGAGAATGAATGAATGAATGAATGAATGAATGAATGAGAAGGAATGAAAATCGGACAACTTGGCTTTCAGACAAACCTTGTCGAGAATTTCATAACATTGATGCAACATGGCTTTCCAAAATTTCGTTTGAAATTTATCGAATTGTTTTTTGACCAACGGAGTGTATTTCATAACGGCAGCGATCGTGTCTTTGAGTGCGTCTTCCAAACAGTTGTTACCATCATCATCATCATCATCATCATCTTTATTTGTTTCTTCGCTCACCTTTTACCATACACACACGGTTAATATTGATGATGATAATAATAATAATTAAATTAAATCCATTTTTCAATTAAAAAAAAAAAAAAAAAAAAAAACTTACTTGCATTATGAAATTATTATCGGCCAACAGCAAATTGAAATAAGTTAAAATGGTGTAACAGAAATGTCGGAGTTGTTTAGGAGTGTGTGAATCTATATCGAACAATCCGGAATTTTTTTCTTTTAGCCCATCAGTCAAAGTTTTTTGCATTCGGATTTCTTTGTGCACTGAAAAAAAAAAAAAAAAAACAAAAATTTTTGTCTTTTATTTTTTTACGAATTCGAGGGGAGGGAGGGGGGGGAGGGGGGAAAAAATGTAATAAAAATATTTTTACTTTTTTCCACAGGAAGTTTAATCAAATAATTGAAAATTTTCACGACGGATTCCAAGACGACGGTCGGAGAGGCTGACAAACACAATTCAAGTCCCAAACAGTGATTTATTGGCAAGTTGTTTGAATTTTCCAATTTGCTCGCATCATCTAACGTAAGAAAAAATAAAAAAAAAAAATTTTTTTTAAAAAATGATAATGAATAATAATAATAATAATTTTTTTTTTTTTTGCAGGATACCTTCTAGCACGTGATTTTCCAACAGAAGCATAATGAATATCCACAACGAATTTTCCGGTTTCAATGTCGTCAGCAATTGCAAAAACAAGGGTTTTCTCCGGTGCTGAGGAATGTCTTTCACCGCCCAAACGAAAACTCTTAATATTTCGGCTATGACGTTTTCCAAATCGTCATGTTCCGAACTGATGGCCTAAAAAAGGTGCGAGAAAAACAAAAACAAAATTATTATTATTATTATTATTTTTTAAACAAAATACTCGCACTAACGACAACGTTTTACTTGAACTAGAACGGGAACTACAGACTCCACGACTTGAGTGACAACTTTAACGCTGTACTCGTCATCCAAACGTGCCACCGAAGTACCCATAAACGTAAATATGGCCATTACGTTATGCATCACTTTTTTCTAAAAAAAAAAAAAAAACGAAAGAAAATTGATTGGTAAGAAGATATCGAGAGAAGAGACGGGGAGGGACAGGAAGGGGGAACATTTCGAATAAGAGTTCTTTTAATGAAAGGCAATCTTACGGGTATAACTGCCGACAGATACGAGAGCAACATGAGAGCGTGATGATGAGTTTGAGGATTCGGTGACGCGCGTAAACACTGAACGACCAATTCCACGTTTAAATTATTTTCGCTGACGTTTTCGCTGTCGTCCGTTGATATTTTCTTACAGCAGTCGAGTAAACATCCGAGCACGAGTTGTTTGGTGTATTCGAAACTCGTTTGTTCTTCTTGATCCAGGCAAAATTTCAATATGTCGAAGAGAGGTTTGATCAAAACGTTCGTGTTCAATAATTTCTTTTTCGATTGCATGAGTTCCAACAGGGATATTCCCTTTTTCCATTCTTTGGCTTCTATGATGAGCGGACTCGACGATTTCAAACTGTCCCTGTGAATTAAACGGAAAAACAACAAGCAATCAATCATCGTAATAAAATGTTCGGGAAATGATCTAATGTAGAAAACTACAAACTTTTTCTTTTGCGTTCCGGTAAACAAGTTCATCATTTGATTTATTATCGGCAATATTAATTCGCAGTCTAAAAATAATTTTTTCACAGTCGACGCGATGGCGGTCGCGACGGGTGACGATTCCGTTTCGGAACGAGTTTCAATCATGCATTCGACGAGTTGAAATCTTTTCTT
The DNA here is from genome assembly GCF_000006295.1 of Pediculus humanus corporis. Classification (NCBI taxonomy): domain Eukaryota; kingdom Metazoa; phylum Arthropoda; class Insecta; order Psocodea; family Pediculidae; genus Pediculus; species Pediculus humanus. The sequence goes on along the minus strand of NW_002987078.1, from coordinate 577,771 downwards.
GCGAGACAACTCGTCGAAAACTTCTCGGGTGATCTGAAATAATAATCAATGACGTGAGTTAGTAACACGTTATAAAGTTAATAATAAGTTAATAATAATTAACACTTGCGGATTTTAAAAACGAAACGGCCGGTGATACGCCCTCGCATTTTTCGTGTTTTATACTTTTCGTCGCCAATTCCCAAACGGATTCATCTTCCAAAACTTGACACGTTGTTTCGTTGATCCGTGACCAAAAATTGGACAAAATCATACGCGAGATTTCGCATTCTTTACTTTTTTCCAATGCTCTCTTTCCCAAAATCTTGAGTTCTTTTAATATTTCCTTTTTTTTAAAAAGAGAAAAAACAAATTAATTGGTCCATAATTATAAAATGAATGAATTTATAAGTTTTTATAGACTCACCACCGAATTAACGGAATCGAATAATTGCATGACGCCGAGGGAAACGTACATCGGAGTGTCTTCGGATGTGATGATTCGAAACAAAATTTCCCGAGTTTTTTTCAAAGTCGAAACGATCGAGGGAGGAAGCGTCGACTGCAAAGATTCCGACGGTGAAAGGGAACAATATAAAGCGACGCTGATTTGACTGTCGAAAAAAAAAAATTTGATTACAAAAACTTGATGCAGAACCTTTTTTTTCAATTCTTTTAAAATGATATTTTTTAAATTTCACCTTGGATCCAATGAAATTTCTTGGAATCTCGAAAGCAAACGATCGAGCAAAACGGAATCGGATGAAGATTTGTACTTTTTAAGAATGGCCGAGAGAGCTTGAAGAACGTTGAGGCAAGCCAATCGTATGGCTTTGGAATTGTTGCTTAATATGATGAGCAAATAACAAAGAATCAAACCGATTTCTACAAAAAACAAACAAATAAACAAACAAAATAATAATGATAATGATAATAAATAATGTACAGATTTAATAAAATTTCCAACGTTTGTGCGTTGTTGTCTTACCTGGCTTAAATGAATTGAATACTTTTTCGTCGTTGCTTTTCAATTGATTGTAGGAAATGTGCAGAGCGTAAATTTGTAAAAACGGTGATATTTCATGTTGGAAAACTTGTTTCGTTTGTTCCGGTGAACCGCAACAAACGGCACCCAAAAGTCTTACGAATTCTTGCTGACCCGAAGAAAAAGTCTGCAAAAAAAAAATTACAAAAATTTTTGTAGTTTATACCGAATAGACAAAAATCAAAAAAAATTATTTAGTGATGGAAAAAAAAAAAAATAAAAACCTTTGAAAATTCATGCAAAAGATTCGAATATTCATCGTGTGAATTGACGTCATTGTAAATCCCATCAAGAACGTATTCCAATATTCTTACTTTTAACCACGTGTCGGAATTTTTAGACGATAAATCGTACCATTTTATTTCCGATTTCTTATTACAACTCAAATAATTTATGAGAGATTTTATAATTTCGAAACGGATTTTAACTTTTTTCTTCTGAAAGTCATAAAGTAATCAATAAATCAAACGTGTTAAAGACGGGGAGAGGGGGAAGGAGGGGGGGAAATCCATACCTTTAAAGACGACAATATCGACATTAATTTCAACGCGTAAGTCGCATTGTAATCATCGAGCAAAGCCGCGAGCAAAACTTTTAAACCGAAACTCCACGTTTGACTACCCTCCGATATGTGATTCAGGTGTTTGAGTTCTTGAAGCGTCGCCAACCAAGGTTCGAAATCGATCGAATTTTCCGATCCTTTTTCCTGTTTTAAAAAATACGTTTCGATTGTTTTTATCACTCCCTGCGAGGGATTTTCTATAGGATAAAATACAAAAAAAAAAAAAAATTTTTTTTTATAAATGTTTACGTCATTTTCCCATCGCGTCATATTTTCATAACATTCGTTCACTCACTTGTGATGAGCTTATGAATTTCTTGTATGTGAGGATTGTTTTTACCAAATCTCGATTTGTGTATATTATTCAAATCGGATATGATTTCATCTTCGGATCCTTTCGATTGAAACAATTTATTCAAACATAATATCAACACCAAATTGTCGTAGAAAGGTGCAACTTTGCACAAAGCCTAAAAAAAAAAAAAAAAAAATTTTTTTTTTGTTATTTTTTTGTATTTTTTTTTTAATAACAAATAAAAATCTCTTGATAGTAGCAAATTGTTTTTTTTTTTACCTCAAAGGCAGCCACGTTTTTAATTTTATTCAATAGCAACGGCCTGAGTTCCATCCAAGCACTTTCCTTATTTTCTCCTTTGCATTTTTTTATCAAATCGACAAGAATGGATTCTTGAAAAGTCAATTCATCTGGAGTTTTCCATTTTTCTCTCAGCTCTTGACATTTTTTATCATTCTAAATACATATAACAAAAAAATTAATAAATAAATAAAGATAATTTTAACAAATTGATAAATATTATTATAATTTAAAAAAAAATTAAAACTTACATGATCATTATCGAGAATGTCTCTGTATTTTTCAATTGTTGATAACATGAGTTCTTTCATCCAATTAGACAAACTTGTATCTTGGTCTTCTCTTATATTCGATTTTAATTTTTCTAATAATGTCTTGTATTTAGAGTCTATTAACCTGTAAAAAAAAATTACAAATAAGTTTTTCTTTTCAATATATTTTACAATATTTAATTAGAAAATGATAATTAAATGTTTTTATTTACATACCAGAGTAAAGATTTACAGTGTTCAAGATCGCACATAACCTCTGTCGCTATTGTGTAACATAAAACTTGAGCTTCAACCACATCTCCTTCAGATTTAATAATATTATCCAAACAAGTTTCAACTATTTTCACAATCAATGGTCCCATTTGAAATCCTTCATTGGCCAAACCAGGCAATTCTTTATGAATTAAAAATAATTTACTGATAGAATTTTGTGGAAGATTGGGAATCGGTGTTTGAGTTTGATAAATTAACGTAAGTAGTAAAAGTTCGTCTTGATTTAACGTTTCATTTTCCTAAAAAGATACAAAAATTAAATTTTTTATCATAAAGACTAAAAAAAATATAAATTAATAAATATAAATAAATTAAAAATTACATTAATTATTATGTCGAGTAATTTATTTAACAAATCCTTTGTTATTTGATTGGATGCTACAAGTTGTCCAGCGACAATATAACCTGCAGCTTTAAAATCGATTAAATCGCTTGTTAAAGCTTTCATAAGCGAAGGTAAAATAATAGTCATATGATGATTATTAAAATCCTGACAAACTAAAACATTTGATATAACAGAAGAGAAAAAAGTCATACAAGTTCCTAATTTTTTAGCACTATCATATTTTTGATTTTCCTAAAATAAAAAAATTAATTAAAAGAATGCTCAAGATATAAAAACATTGATAAATTTAAAGACGAGAAAAAAAAAAAGTGTTAACACACCGATATTGTTTTTAAAGTTGTGTCGCAAATGAATCTTAAAAATGAAGAATCACTAATAGCATGATTGATTAAAACCGATTTGGGAAGATGAACACCTTCTTCTTTAACTTTAGAAAGCCAATTCCAATGAGCTGCATTTGAAGCTTTTAAATTAATCAACTGTAATATTTTAACAAATATTTTTGTTTGGTGATAAGGTAAAATTAATGCGATAAGATCATCTATATTAAAACTATGAATGTGAAATCTAAAAGCAGAAATTAACAAAAAAAAAAAAAAAAAATTATACTACTGTACATGTAAAAATACGAATAAAAAGAATAAAATGTAAACTTACCTATGAATTAACCATTCTAATGCTTTGTGACTTTGTTTAAGAAGCAAATAGGGAGATAATAACCTTAAAAATTTTTGAATATTTTTATCAAGGCTTTTATTATTTTCTTTAGATTCAATCGTTCTGGAATAAAATCTAGAAGACACATCAAATAATGTGTCATTAAATGTTTCAAAAGCAGGTTCTAAAACTATTAGTTCTTTAAGTCCATTTAAACCTATTTCAAAAAATGCATCTCTGTCTAAATTAGCCGCTTCAGCCGGAGTGAACAATAATGAACATTTCCTTCTTTTATCACTTTCCAGTGACGATTCAGGAAGTGCTAATTTCTTCAACTGTTGAGCCAAAGAAGTCGTCATTTTATGAGATCCCTTAAAAAATATTATTAATATAAGAACAAAATTTAAATTAAATTAAATCAGTCAGTCAGTTATAAAGGCACAATGCATTTTTTTCACACTTTCGAAAATTTTTCACACGTTAAATGTTTTTAAAGGGAAATTTTAAAAATTACGACGAAATGACTAAAATTATAACAAACCTTTTTGTAATGTAAATGAATTAAATAATAAGAAATAAACTATTACATTGTTAAATTTAATTCGTTATAAAACACGAGGTACAGTAGTGTGTTAAGACGTTCCCGCACGTGTTTTTAAAATATCGTGTCAATAGAAAAAAAATCTGCCAAAAAGAAATTTTTTTTTTCTTCCTGATATTAGAAAATTTAAATTCTAATAAAATTAATTATTAGTAAAATTTAGAAAAAAAAAAAAAAAAATTAAATTTATGTATTAATAAAATGATTACAACAACAAATAAATAATAAGCCAGAAAAAAATTTTTTAACAAATTTAATTAATTAATTTACAATAAATGAAGAAATATTGTGGCCCAAAATTAATAAAAAATTAGTTTTCAATACATTTATTTAATTATATCATATTCTAAGTGTAGCGTAAAAAATACCTTAAACAAAACTGAGATAAATATAGGATAAATATTAATTAAAAATAATAATAATATGGTTTAATTATAAAATAAATTTAAGTTAATATGTCAATTGTAACAAATTATTAAGTAAGCAATATTAATTAATAAAAAAATTTTTTTTTTTTTTTTTGGACTTAAAAAAAGAAGATTTGAGCATGTTTTTTTAATTTTTTAATAATTAAACCTGAGTTAACACAATTAGTAATAAAAAATGAGGAATATTAATAATAATAATGAAGAAATAGTAATACTTAAATAGTATTTAAGCATGCTCATGGTTATTGTTACATACATTCAAAAACGAAAATTGATTTTATGCTCAGACACACGTTTGAATATTTTTAAAGGCACTTTTATAATATACAAAAAAATTAATATGTCAAATCCTTATTATTTAAAGAAAATTAGTCTTATAAAAAAATGTAAAAAAAAATCACATGGACAGTTTTTAGGCCCAAAAAAAAAATTCAGACCATTATCCTCTTATACATTTCACATTGCCTTTCTCGGTTTTCTCTTTCTAACGTTTTTACTTTGATCTGAATTTTCTTCTTGCTTTTCATCAATTTCATTGTCATTTTGATCATCATTTTGATCATCTTCCTGTTCATTTCTATTTTCTCCTTCACCATCATTTTTTTTTAATAATTCTACATTGTCATCAATAATATCATCAACTTCATCCAACTGAAATTTCGATAAATAAATAATTAAGATAAAGCTTAAGAATATTTATTTTTTATTCTGCTAAATTTTAAATGAACACAAAAAATATTAAATTATGTGAAAATTACCTCTTCGATTTCTTCTTTCCCAGAAATTTTCGATTTAGCTGCCAAAGATTTTGGAGGATTTATGCAATCAATAATGCATACTAATATCAGTCCCAAAAAGGTACCAATTATAATGGTTAAAACGGCAAATATCAAATAACAGCTCCAAGCGGGCAAACCATATTCTTCTAACAAATAATTGTGGAAAGACTAAAAAGAAAAAATTAAACAATTGAAATGAAAATAAAATATCATTTATAAAATTCAAATACAAAAAATTTTAAGTTTTTTTTTTTTTTTTACTCTTAAAACTGTAGAGAGCTTAAAAAACCACGATAAGACAGATCTAAGGAATGACGAAGGTGATTGCCAACTTGGTATTGGTTCAATACTCGTCCATTTTTTGTCTTTAATAAAAGATATTAAAGCTTCTTTGTCTCTGCTGCCTTTATATTGTCTAAATTCACCCTTTATAACACTGTAAATGTAATAATAATAATAATAATGAAAAGTTAAAACAAAATAATTTTTTTTAAATAAGATTTTTTGTACATACTGATATATTGTAGGCAAAGCGGTGACCATAAATCTACCGCTTAAACCTGGTGATGTAGTGACATCAACTTGACCAACTTTGATTTTTAACATGGTATTGGCATTTGAAAAATCATTCCATACACGTTGAAGACTTTTGCACGCTGGGCACCAAGGAGCATAACTATACAAACAATAAGTTTTGTAATTTTTTAAAAAAATTACTTCAAAAATTGTGAATGTTAGGTATTTGGTTATTCTCAATTAAAATTAAAAACTATTCGATAGAATAATAGCTAATGGAAATTATTTATGCAAAATAAGATGGTTTTAGGTATTAACAAAAGAATTTTTGCTCAGTCAACCGTAAATAAATCAAATTCGGTGTATTTTTTTTTTAAATAACCCTCACAATAAAAAATTTTTGACAGACGCGTGACATCAATGAAAAGTTTTACTTACAATTCAACCATCCATTCTCCTTCTAACATATCACGCCAATTATCTTCATTTAAATTTACCAAATTTTGCTTTCCTTCAACATTTAATTGCGGTAATGTTAAAAATAATATGAGGTATTTTAAAAAACCAAACCACTCCAACGTCGCCATTATTAATGAACAGAATCAGTTATGCCACCATTCTTTTAACATTAACTAATTTATCTATAGGGCGCCACATGCAAAGTAAAAAAAATTTTGTTTTTATGTTTGTTGTTAAAGTACGTTATGTATTAAAATTATTTTTTAACCTGTTAACTAAAAATTAAATTGAAATTAAATTTAACAAACTGTTTTATGAGTTTTAATATTTTTTCACAGTAAAATAACGTGCCAAATAAGTTTTTTTTAAAACTAAAAAAAAAAAAGAAAATAAAGTAAAATTTTGATCCACAACAGTATTTTCAATTCAAGTCCCAAAATTGCATATTTTTTTTTTTACAAAGCATTTTTGGATTTTTATGGTCATATTATTAAAAATAATTAATATTTTAAATATTAAATAAAACATGAAAAAAAAAATTCGGCCAAAGACATTTGGACCTGCACAGCTCGAACTGCCAAAACTTACTCCTGAAGAAGAACAGCAGTTAGATTATGATGTTTGTTGTTGTATTGAAGAATTAGAAAATTTGCTTATTAAAAATCCTACTGAAAGACAAAAGAAATTGGCTGAAGTTTCTTTAAAAATTCTTAAAAATCCTAGTGAATCATTTATTAAAAAAAAACAAGTTATGAGACAACAGTTTGGTGATTATAGAAAAAAATTTGAAAATAAAAAAAAAGATGTTTTAACAAATCTCAATTGTAATAAAGCTTCGTTTAAAGCTCAAGACTCACATGCGAATTCAATTTTTGTGAAAAAATTTAAACATAAAAATATTAAAAATGACGAAAGCAAAAAAATTACAAATAATTTAAAATCAATTGAGCATGTAAAAGAAAACAATTTAGTTTGCAGTGATAACACATTTCATTTTTCTGCATCTGATAATTCTTTTAGATTTAATTTTTAAAAAATTATTTAATACCGAATAAAACTATAATGATATTACAAATTTGTAAAAATACAAAAATAATAAATATGTGGTAAAAATTTAAAAACATTTTATATACATTCATATTTAAAAAATGCTAAAAAAAAATAAAATCAATAGATAGATAAATTTTTATAACAGAGTAATCTTACTTTTTTCAATTTTGATTTTTTTTTTTTTTTGAATCTTCAATCTTCATGCTTTCTTTTTCATCTGTAAAATATTTAAAATCAATATGACGAAAACAAAAAAAGTAATATTTCAAACAATTTTATAATAGGTCTGAAATAAAATAAAAAGATTGTATTAATAAAAGTAATTCTATTTTTAATTGTTTTAGTTTTACAAAATATTTTTATTTTTTTATCATGATATTGTTATTATATTTTTAAAAATGAAACCTACTAAAAATTTTTTTTTATGTGAAACTTACATTTAAAGACTAAAATTTTTTTGTTAATAATTCAATTTCATTTATTCACTGTTTGGAAGGCAATCGCTTAAAATTGCTAAAATAATAAATTTAATATTAGTATAAAATTTTTACAAGGATAAGTAAATAAATATTATATATATAATTTATATTATATAATATATTATATTAATATATATTATTATATTATATTATAGTATATATAATATAATAATATATAATATAATATATATTATTATATATTAATATATTATATTATTATATATTATAATATATAATAATATAATATATAATAATATAGTATATATTATATAATATTATAAAAATAATATAAAAATATTATTATAAAAAAAAAACTAAAACCATAAATTTTTCTTTACAAATTTCCGAAAAAAAGATTTATAAAAATGTTTACCTTATTATTATTAGCAAATATTATTAGCAATAGCATTTTTAACAAATTGTACAAAAATTATAAATTTATTAATATCTCTCACCTCTATGAATAATTTTTTCTCCTGTAAAAAAAAAAAAAAAAAAAAAAAAAAAATATAAAAATTATCGAGGACTTAAAACTTTTAAAAATTATCTGAATTTAGTTTGGCTGTGTTACTTTAAAATTACCAGTTAAAAAGCTGATTGATTTATCTAAAACATTTCCAAATATTGTATTACAATAAATTACACCAGCCAAAATGCCAGCTAAATGCCCCATGAAAGAAGAGTTAGGTACTAATAAATGAATTAGTATTAATTCAATCCAAGCTGCATATTTTCCAGGAATTTGTACTCCCACTAATGTGGCTCTTAAACTTGGTTCTTCGTGAGTTGTCAAAACTTTAAGTGCAAAAATTACACCTAAAACAAAAAAAATATTACATTTACATTAATTATTAAAATAATCGAAATAAATAAAAATATATTAAATAAATTATGAAATGAAAAAGAACCAGAGAATCCTATGGCACAAGATTTCATATAAGAATCATTTTCGAAAACTTCGCTCATTGCTTGAGCTAGTAAAACATAAATTCCACTCGTAAGAATAGTTAAAAAAATTAAAATTATGGCAAAACATTTGCTTCCATATCTTTTTTCTAATGATCTTCCTTTTATTAAAAAAGAAGCCATATTGTAGTATAAATGCATATCATCTCCGTGCTCTAAAGCTGATAAAAATAATCTTTTCCAGTCCTTTAATTTTAGAATGCCATTACCACTCAAACACACATCTTCTTTGTCCCAGGGCACATTTATAAAACCCATATAAAGTAAAGTCTGAAAAAAGTTGACTTATTTGACAGTAAAATAAAACAGATGGAAAGACGCATTAGCGTGGGTGTTCAACCGTAAAATAAGAAAAAAATTGAATTTATTACATTTAATAAAAAAAACTTACCTGTCCCACAATTGATCCCAATGTAATTGGTGGTATATTTTTCATACCGAATTGTAATAATTCATTTAAAAGCAATATCAATCCTAACTCGATGCCGTGTCTTCTTCGTCTTGGAGGCATATTAATTCATAAATTAAATGAATACTTTTAAATATTAAATAAACTTTGTTAAAAAGCAAATTTTAATATTTTTTAAATCTTTTAAACATTAAAAAAAATTACTTTCAATTTAGTGTATAAAAAAAAAACATTTTATAAATACCATATGCCAATATACATCAACATTAGAATTAGTAAATGACACAAAATTTTTTTTTATTTGTAACATTTAAATTATTTAAATACTTAAAAAGATTTTTTTTAAACTTAAATTATTTTTTTATAAACTTTTTAAAATAATTTTTTCTTTTTAAAATAGTTTTAACACCGTAAACGCAATAATTTTGATATTTTAAGTTTAGAAAAAAGTTGAATGATGTAAGATTGGCGCAAATTATGACATTTGTACTGCCAACTGAAATTTAAAAAAATTTTAACGTGGTAGGAGAATTTTTCAGAAATTGCTATACGACATTTTTTTAATGGCGACTCGTGCCATTTTGTAATTTTAATTAGTGATCTTTTTTATTTAATTTATCTTTGGGATTAAAATTTATATTTAATGTCTTTATTTAGGTATTTATATATTATTTAATAAAATTTGTAACGTACTTAATGCAATTAATATTTTATTTTAAATAATAATGAAAGATTTTTACAAACAATAACGACTGAAGTGTAAACAGAAGCCTGAAAATAAAATTGTTTTCTTGTTTAAAATTTCGAAAATGTGACAAGTAGCAATATAATAGAATTACATATCTTATTATCAAGGTTAAGTAAATTTTTAATTTTTGTTTTTATAGTGTTTTACCCCCTCCCATTCAAACCGTGTGGGATAGGGATGAAGAAAGAGCCAAAACTGCTACTATTAGACCTGCTAGTGCTTTGGTAACTGCTTTACCTACGGCACCTCCTTACGGTTCAAGAGCAGGATGGGTTCCTCGAACGGTCGAAGTATGTATAGAGAACTGTGTATATATATTAAAATTTATTAATTGTCTACCTACAATTGAATTTGCATATGCCTTGTTCTAGGACTTTGGAGATGGAGGTGCGTTCCCAGAAATTCCTGTTGCCCAATATCCTTTGGATATGGGCAAGAAAGGTCATGAAAGTACATCAAATGCATTGGCTCTTCAATTAGACAATCAAGGAAAAATTAAATATGATGTGATAGCAAGACAAGGACATTCTAAAGATAAAGTAAGTGCACTATAAATTTCTGTCATTTTCTTTTCTTTTTTTAACTATTATTGTTTTTTTTAGGTGGTATATTCAAAACTATCAGATTTGTTGCCTTCTGAAGTACTTGCAGAAGGAGATGCTAGTTTGGAAAAACCTTCCGAGGAAGAAATACAAGAGACTGCTGAAAGAACAAAACATGCTTTAGAAAAAATAACAAACTCTAAAATAGCTGCTGCCATGCCAGTACGTTGTGCAGACAAAACTGGTCCTGCTCAGTTTATACGTTACACTCCATCACAACAGGGTGTAGCATTCAATTCAGGAGCGAAACAAAGAGTTATTAGAATGGTCGAAGCTCAAAAAGATCCCATGGAACCTCCTAAATTCAAGTAAAATTTCACAAAAATAATTTTTTATTTTTTTAAAAATAATCTTGCTAAAGAAAATTATTATATTTTTGCTCAGGATAAATAAGAAAATTCCTAGAGGACCACCTTCGCCACCTGCTCCTGTCATGCACTCACCTACTAGAAAAGTAACAGTAAAGGAACAGAAAGAGTGGAAAATACCTCCGTGTATATCAAACTGGAAAAATGCAAAAGTAATTTTATTTATAATGACTTATTGAAAAAAATTTACATTTTTTAAAAAAGCATCTTTTCCTTTTTAAAATATGAAGCCTAAATATAAACTGTAACTTATATTTAATTTTTCACTCTAGGGTTATACTATTCCACTAGACAAAAGGTTGGCCGCTGACGGAAGAGGACTACAGCAACTCCACATTAGTGAAAATTTTGCAAAATTAGCTGAAGCATTATACATAGCTGACAGAAAGGTAACGAAAAAAAAAAAAAAAAATTTAAACATTTTTTTCACAGTGGTCCGTCCCCTTTTGTTTTAAAATTTTGTTAAATTTTAAATAAAATTACAGGCTCGTGACGCAGTTGAAATGAGAGCTCAACTTGAGAAAAAATTGGCGCAAAAAGAAAAGGAAAAGAAGGAAGAACATTTGCGACAACTCGCTCAGAAGGCTAGGGAAGAGAGAGCTGGAATCAGAACAGCAGCAGCAATTGGTAAATTATTTTTAATTATTGTTTAAAATGGTAATAATAACAAAAAATTATCAAAACATAATCATAATTATTTATAAATTTAATACAGAAAAAGATGAAGAAGTTCGAGAAAGAGATCAAATGCGTTATGAGCGTCATAAGGAAAGAGCCAGGGATCGTAATTTGGCTAGAGCTGCACCCGACAAAAGGTACGAATCTCAAAATTTAATTTTCGCCATCATTTTTAAGACTCTTGTTTATTACGTAATATTTTTATATTTCAGGACCAAATTGCAGAAGGAAAGAGAAAGAGATATATCGGAGCAAATCGCTCTCGGATTACCTGCTAAAAATATTTCATCGGAAACTCAATTCGACCAACGATTGTTCAACACGTCCAAAGGAATGGACTCAGGGTATGGTGACGACTCCAGTTACAATGTTTACGACAAACCTTGGCGCGGTGGGGCTTCGATTGGTCAGCACATATATCGGCCATCTAAGAACGTTGATAAAGATATATACGGAGATGACATTGACAAAATCATTAAAACTAACAGGTATTTTTATTACTCCATTAATTTTTTTTTTTCTCCACAAATTTAATTTTTAACTCGCTACTCAATTTTTTTTTTTTTTTTTTTTTTGCAGATTTGTTCCCGATAAAGAATTTAGCGGTACCGATCGCAATGCTACTCGTTCGGGTCCTGTACAATTTGAGAAAGAAAAAGAAGAAGATCCGTTCGGTTTAGATCAGTTCTTGAATCAAGCTAAACGTTCGAGTAAAAGACAAGCAAAAGACGATAGGCGTGACGACAGAGATAAACGAAAAAGAAAAGATTAAAACAAAAAACAAATGAATGCTCGACCGGAAATGACGTCATTTTTAGTTTTTTTTTTCTTTCACATTTATTTTTAATATTGTATTCTGTTCATTTTGTACGACTGAAAGGAAATTCAATTCCGATTTGGCGCTTGAACTTATCAATAATTTTAAAATAATAAGAATTTAGTTTAATAAAGTAATCAAAACATTCAAACATTCTTATGTAAGAAGAAAACTTGATTCAATATTTAATAAATTGTTTTTTTTTTTTTTTTTGAATATGAATTTTAAATTCTTTATACCTCAATTTACGGAGAAATATTTTTAAATCGAGAAAATTTTAAAAGGCAGAACTTGAATATACATTTGAAAATGTATTGAAAATTCTAATAATTTTAAGATGTTGAATAATTTTAACTAAAATTGTTGGATTTACATAAAATAAGTTAAAATAAAAACAATACCTGACAACAACATAAATGTAAATGGGTATAATTCATTGTTAGTTTTTTTTATTTAATTAAAATTAAATATAATATTGATATAAGTTATTAATTTATTTTAAAACCTTACCTTTAAGATTAACCAATTCTTCACTTTTTTCCCATAGAGCAGATTGAATTTTTGGATCAAAATTCGTTTTCGATTTGTATTCCTTACAATTTCTGTAGAAATTTCCAGAAACTCCCTTTAAACTTTTATCACATGCACAAAGTAATACAGTTTGAGCTCCCTAAAAAAAAAAAAAAAAAGATTCATTTAACATGATGACAATATTAAAAATTAAATTAAAATTTAATTGGATTTTAATTTTTTATACCTGCCAAGAAGTTCTTAAAAATAATAATGCTATAGGCATAAACATAATGTATTGCCACCATTTGATATCACTATATCTGAATAATCCAGTGTAAGTAAAGCCAGGACAAACAGCATAAACATCCACTCCAGTATTTTTAAGTCTAGAAGCAAGTTCTCTGAAACAATAAAAAAAATTTAAACTTAATCTTTTTTTTTTTCAAATATCCATTCTGTATATTTAAATTATTATTCTTACCTGCTGTGATACATATTAGCAAGTTTGGAAGCACAATATGCAGGATTATTTCTCAACTTCTTTACAGAATCCATATTTTTAGTCATGTTTAAATCGTTTAAATCGAGTACTCCACTTTCATGAAGAGTCGATGATACAATTACTATCCTACAAGAAACGAAACAAAAAGATAAGTGATTGTAAAAAAAATAAAAGTTAAAAGATATTTTATTATATGCTGAACAAGAAACAAGCCTACAAAATCAATTACCTGCTTGGAGCAGAATCTTTGATTCTCTCTATAAGTAGTTGTGTGAGAAGAAAATGACCCAAATGATTAATTCCGAAATTCATTTCGAAGCCATCTTTTGTTTTTTGGGATTGTGAAAGTGGAAAATAAACTCCAGCATTATTAATTAATACATCAATTTTTGGAAACTTTTCAAGAGCCTTCTCAGAAAAATCTTTAATTGATGCAAATGAAGCTAAATCTAAATGCATAGGAACCTATTATATTAATAATTTTTATTAAAAATTTTCAGTATTCAAACAGTATAAACAGTATTAAAAAAAATCAAAAAATGCTTACTAATTCTCCAGAAGTTGTTGTTTTTCTTATATCATTAATGGCCAAATTTGCATTGTTTAAATCCCTGCAAGCCATTATAACACAAGCATTTCGTTTTGCTAATTCTCTGGCAGTTTCTTTACCGATACCGGAGTTAGAACCAGTTATTAAAAACACTTTACCGTCCAAAGATGAATAATCTTTAAATCGGCCCCATGAAATTTCTCTTAATTTTCTAATTATACCGAGAACAACTGCGACGGGAAATGCCACGTACATAAATGTGTTTACCATTTTGACTAGAATCAAAATATGATAAATTTTTATTGAAAAAAAAAAAAAATTTAAGTCCTCTTTAAACTATCACTAAATAACGAAATTCATGATTGAGCAGAGTGAAAAATCAGGAGTGCCAACAAAATTTTAATAATGTAAATTTACCTGATATTTACCTATTTAAAACTTTAAATTTAAAACATTTATTTGCAAAAAAATCAAGAATTGTAAATTCAATAAAACAGTAATGATATATTTCAAATAAATAATATATAAATTATTATATTTTTACTAATACATTTTTTTTGTAACTATATCGAAAATTAAAAAAAATTTTATTTTCAACGGTTGTCATCTTGCAGTTTTGGTGGAAAATAAAGATTTATTGAAAGACGCGTTGTAAGCTACTTAATAGCTTTTAAATTTATAAATATGACTGATCGCTGGAAAAATATAAAAAATTTAGGGTTTGAAAAACAGCTAATAAATCGGCAATACAATGAAAAGTGTAAGTTTCATTTATTTTTAAGATAGAATAATATATTTTGTATTTAGGTAGTTTTTAGTTTATTAAAACTACCTGTTAAGTAAATATAAAGCGAAATTAACTTTTATTGAATTAATTTTCCAATAAGTTTGCCAATTTAAATGCTACTAATGTATAAAAATACACAAATTGAAAAATGAAATAATTACTGTTTTATATTTATCAAAATTTTATTTATCTTTTCCATTTGTAAGTGAACTCTTTGACAAGAATGTCAACATTTTATTTGATTAGTTTTATATTTTTTTTTTTTAGGGAAATTTAATTATTACGACTCATTAATTAAAAAAATGCAATGTGTTGAAGTATTTTCTTTTTATAATAATTCAATATCATCTCCTACTGAAAATGTAGATGTTCCAATATCTACTTGTAAATTTTCCAATACCCATCTAGATCTTTTAGCTGTGTCTAATGAAAATGGAATTGTTCGTGTACAAAATACAAAAAATTTTAAAGATTACAAATGTGTACAAAGTCATAAAAATACAGTTTATGATATAGCATGGATGCCTGAAAGTTCAAAGTTTGTAACTGTCAGTGGAGATAACTCTGCTAAACTATGGGATTGCACAGAATCAAATATAAACTTAACTTCAGTGTTTAGAGGCCATAAAAGAAGTGTTAGATGTGTTACTTTTAAGCCAGAAAATACAGGTAAAACTAACAATAGTTTTACTTTTTACTTTTTTTTTTTTTTTTTAATGAAAGATGAAATTCTAAATAAACGAAAAAAACTTTAAATTATCAAAAAAAAAAAAAATCGAGTTAAAATTGATTTTTTTTTAAAGTCATCGAGTAATGATTGAAATTAATTTTTTTTTATTTTTATGGTAGCTGTATTTGCAACTGGATCAAGAGATGGATCATTAATGATTTGGGATACTAGAGCACAAATAAAATGTGCCAAATTTTCTCACCATTTACCCGATCAAATAATCTCATCTGGTGCAGGGTCCCCACAATGTAATGCCAAGTTAAATACTAAAAAGTCAATGTGTTCAACTGAATTAGTAAATTGTAAAAGCGTTACTGGGCTTGTATTTCAAAATGACTATAACTTAATTTCATGTGGTTCATTAGACAAGTAAGCTTTTATATATATATATATTTTTTCCAATCCTTTTCTTAGCAAATAAAATAATAATCAAATGTAATTTTATTTTAGTGTTATTAGAATTTGGGATATGCGAAAAACATATTCGAGATCAATTACAAATACAATAGCCAAACATCAGTTGCATTCTCCTTATTCTGGGTTTTCTTATTTGTGTATGAATACAATGGGTACTAAATTGTATGCTAATTGTATGGATTCTTACATCTACTGCTTTGACATTTGTTCTTATGATTCTGAACCTGGTAAGTTTAGTACTTGCTTTCTAATTTAAAAAAAAAAAAAAAAAAATATTTACCGATTAATTCCCTTTTTAGTTGCAGCATTTTATGGTCATGAAAATGGATCATTTTATATAAAATCAAGTTTAAGCTACAATGGAAATTATTTATTGTCTGGTTCTTCTGATGATTGTGCATATATTTGGAACACTGCTTCAGCAGAGTATTCCGAAACAGCAATAAAGCCTTTTGTTACCTTGAATTCTCATTTTGCCGAAGTAACTTGTGTAGAAATGTCTGCTGATAATATGATTGTAAGTTAACAAACACTTTTTTTTCAATTAAATTAAATTATTCATCACAATACATTAATTACTATTTTTCTTTTAGATTGTGACATGTTCGGATGACGGCACATTTAGACTGTGGGATGCCTATAACAAGTTGAAAGATAATGAAAGAAAACTAGAATTAGCCGTTCCTTACGAAAACGAAAACGTTTCCACGGTTAAAACAAAATGGAGAAACAAAAGAAAATACGAAACGTTAAATTTTCCGAATGAAATTCAAACGAAAAATGACAATGAATTACCACATTCGAAAATTTGTCGATTTTATAACGTGAATTTCTCATCCACTTGTCTTTGTCAAAATAAAAGTGAATCGAAAAAGGGATGTAAAAGACTTTGCGAGGATTCTCCCTCGTGTTCGAACTCTTCAAAAAGAAAATTTATATTCTCGGCTCAGGAACGCACTCCACCACCGAATCAGGAGAAAGGAAAAGTGATGATTTTAAAAGGGCTCGAATGTAATTCGACGGTTAATCAAAAATCTTTGTCGCCCGTTAAATTATCATCAAAGAGAAAATTAGAAGACATGCCGAGTTTTATAGAGGAATGCAATAAAAGTAAAAAAATTAACATGAATAAAATTTTAACTCCGTCGAACGTTTTAGAATGTAAAAATAAAGAAATCAGTGAAACAGGAGGGAAGCATAAAAATTCTAAATCGCAATTCGAAAAAGTTTTAAAAGAAAATAATTTGCCGAATGAAAACAACAGCGATAAAAGTAGCGTACCCATGGGTCTATCATCACCGACGTCAAATTTACCCAATTACGTAGAAGATGGAACCTCTCCGTACATTCACAGATGTAGGAAAACGGGACAAAAAGAAAACGACTGGCTTTCAAAACTTAAAGAGAGTTACAAGAGTGAAAAAAATATAACGGAAAAGAAAATAATTGTAAATGCGTTGAAAAATGTCGAACGAAAAAAAAAGAGTAAAAATGGTGAAGCGTCGACATTGCATAAATATTTTAAAGTGTCGAGTAAAACAATGGAAAGAAATTTTAACATGACAGATATTCAAAAAAAAACAATTTTAATCAAATAAAAATTTTAATAATTTTCCAAAAGCCCCCATTTTTATTTTTATTTTAATAAATAAGAGGAAAAAGAAAAGAAAAGAAAAACAAGACAAACCAAGACACCAAGAGAAAATTTTTTTTTAAGCAAAAGAAAATGTTGAAAATTTTCCTTTTTTTTTTTTTTTTGTTTTAATTGTAAATAAAGCATAAAAATTAATTTAAAAAAAAAAAAATTTAATTTTATATTGAGTATTTTAAATAAATATTAAGATTATTGTGTGTTCAATTAATTGTACTTTTTCCACTTTTTTTAATTAGACTTGCTAATTTATTGTGTAATTTTTTTAAAAGGCTGAAATATATTTTTTTATAATTTGTAAATGAAACAAAAAATTAAATTTACAATTTAAATAAATAATAAATAAATATTTTCAAATTAAAAAATGTTTGTTTTCATTTTTTTAAAAAAAAAAAACAAAATTCCCTGTAAATATATATTAATATAATTTCTAAGTACGTCTACTTAAACATACATATTAAATTTAAGTCTTTAGAAAGTATCAGTCTAAAAAGTATTTTTTTTAGCAATTCGATTTGAAAAAAAAAAAAAAAAAAGAAAATTTTTTAAATAGTTCTAACTACAAATACTTAAATCAACTTATCTTTTTTTTATGTATGTATACATATATATCAGTCTTCTTTTCAAACTAGATTTGTATTTAATAATTCCTCAATCGACAAATTCATTCATTTGACATTCGTTTCTTCCACTTCTTTGATACTGCCTAAAAAAAAAAATAAATAATATTTTCATACGGTTGCAAGATAAAAAAAGAAAAAAAATTGTGTGGATTTATTAGTCCAGTGCATTAATTAACCAAACTACAGCATTTGGTAAAATTATCTAATTTATGACTACAAGCAATGTAGGCCATCATCATACCTTTAAATATGAACTAAAAAAACTTGTTTTGGAATAACCGATTTTGAAATTTGTCGAGTTAGAGCATTATTATTTTTCGAAGTAAGTTCTACCAATTCTGCAGAAATAAATTTTTATTTCTCATTTTTTAAATTTGCCTTTTTGTTTTATTATTTTATCTTGTTGTTACTCGAATAATTCTTACATGGTGATATAAAAATTTTAAAGAAATTACCTGTTGATTCTTCTTCATCATTGGAATCATCTTTTTTCAATAAATTTAATGTTATTTTATCTCTAAATATTCTCGAGTAGTATCTTGTATTAGCTTCATTACCAAATAAATGATACCAAGATAAAAGTAATATGAAAAGAATTAAAAATAAATTAATTCCAACACCGAAAATTGCAGAAATAATCGGCCAATGAAACATTAAATATCTAAGGCCGGTGAAGTGAGCTTGGATTTGCATCGATGATGAATATAACTCTATTTTTTTCGTTTTAATTTCAACATACATATCAGTTACTGGAATATTCTGCAAAAATATACACAATAATTTTTTTTTTTTAAATTTAAAAATAGGCTAATTGGCTTATTTGTCAAAATGTTTAAGTATTAACCTCATTTTCTCTAAAATCTGAAAACATTTCAACTTGTACAATTTGTTTTTCTTCAGATGTACCAAATACGAGCATGGGTGAAAAAACTAATGTTTTTATTATAGTTAGTAATTTACTCCTATAATGAAGCATGACTGGCCTACAAGAATGACCAACTAGTTCTCCATTTTGACCATTTAATTCTAAACAAACCATAAACATTCCTAAATTTTTATTCGCTTCCGATTCTGGCATTTCAAAAGACAAAAAAATTTTATAACTTTGGCCAACCATTAAAAAATTTTGCCTTTTTGTTAATGGAATATGAGTTGCTGGAAAGCTGCATATAGAACTTTCAGGATTATCACATGTTCTGAAATATTTAAATTTTACTTTTAGTGTTTTACTAATAATAAACATTGAGTTAAGTCTTGTAAAAATTTTTTCACTTACTTAAATTGAAGATGTACTGGCCTAACATGAGTTAAAGCAGGCATATATGTATAATAAAATGCAATGTAAATAAATATAGCTAGCCATAATATAATACCGATAGTTAGAATAAATATGCCTCCTCGAAGAGCTGTCCCTTTAACTTTTTTAATTTTTTTATTACCGCTGTCTTTAATTTCTTCTATTCTATTATTCATGTAATGAACACCAGGTAACATGAACATTATTTTTCTGAAAGGTGTCAAAGTTCCTTTCAATATATTATATAATGAAATCATTGTGAATAAAAATAATTTGTATTAAATTAAACGGAAATATACATACGTTATCGCGGATACAACAAAAGCAACTGATAAAGGCTGTAAACAAAGATTGTCCTGACATTTCCGGTCGCAGCAATGAATTTTTAAACCTTGACATCGACATGACCTTGATACGAAAATGCCTCCGTTATTATATACGCGTACAGACGGCTTTGTAAAATCGAAAAAATATATCGTACCGATATGGTTTCCACCGTTACAGAAACAATAACACAGTGCCTAGAAGCTCAGGTGATAATTTATTTCTAATATGAAATATATAATTTAATTTTACTTATAAAATTATATTTATATAAAATCAGGTCGAAGAAATTGAAGTTTTGCGTTCCATTTATTCTGACGAATGGAAAACAGAAAATGAAGCTGATAGATCATACAGTATTGATATCCAACACGAGGACTTTAAAATTACTCTTTACGTTACATTACCTGAAAATTACCCTAGCGAATCACCTCCAACCTATACACTTTTGGCGCCTAATTTAACCCGTCATCAAAAAAATCAATTGTCAAATTTGTTAGATGAAGTTTATTTGTTAGTTTTTATATTTAAGTTGTAGAAAACACAATCCAAATTATTATTATTTTTAAAAAATTTAAATTTTTAGAAAAAATATTGGTCAAGCTGTACTATTTCAATGGATTGATAAAATCAAAGAATACATATCATCATTAGAAGCCAACACAGATGAAATTTTAGAAAATTCATCTCAAGTTGATGTAGAGGAAATGATGAAAACTCCATTGATTACATGATTCTAGTTTAGACTTAACTGGTGTTACTCATGGAGAGCAAATTATAGACAGGAAAAGTGTATTCCAAGGACATGCCGCAATTGTTTTTTCAACCGATGAAGTCAGGTTAGCCTTGTTTAATTTAGGACATGTAAACATTTATGTTAAAAAAAAAAAACAGGCCAAAAAATTTTGTTTCTTTTTTTTTTTTTTTTTCATGTAGGCATGTAATAAATGAATTAAAGAAAAATAAAAAAATTGCCAAAGCGACACATAATATGTATGCTTATAGAATAGTTAATAACAATAACACATTCATTCAAGATTGTGATGATGACGGAGAAAGTAATGCTGGTGGTAGATTATTGCATCTGTTACAAGTCAGTAATCAATTAATATCGTAATTTTTATTTTGACATGAAATTAAAATCAATTAGCATGTTTAAAAATAATTTTACTGTTACTATTTATCTTACATTTTCCTTTTAAAAAAAAAAAAAAAACTAATTTATGACTTTTTTTCTTTATTTAGTTTTATGAGTGATTTTTTTTTTTTTTTTTTTTTTAATAGATTTTAAATGTAAAAAATGTATTAGTAGTGGTATCTAGATGGTATGGTAGAATACATTTGGGTCCAGTGAGATTTCGACACATAAATAATGCTGCCAGACAAGTTTTAGAACAGAGTGGAATATTAAAGGAAGGTAAAAAGCAAAATTAAAAATTTGCTAAATTTGATAATGTACAATAAAAAGTTACTTTATAAAAACATTTGAAAATGGTGTGTATTTTTTTTTTTTTTTTATAAAAGTTTTATAATTTATAATATTTGTAAATATTTCAAAATTGAATTTATTTTTTTAATTTTTGTAAAAAAAATTTTGTTGTTATTTTAAAATTTTTAAGCCTGTTAAATATTTAAAAAAAATATCTTAAAAGATTATTTTATATTATTGTTAGTGTATTTATTTTTTTGTCAGAGCATTAATAAAATTTTTTTTTTTTTGTTTAAACTATTATTTTTGTTTGTTGTTAACACAAACATTAAAAAATTTTTTTTGGGGTTTGGTGGAAAACATTTAAATGAAATAATAAATCTTGCAAAAAAAAACTATTAAATTAAAAAAAAAATAAATTTATTTATCTTGTTTTGTTAATGTTTTTCATTTAAGTGATAATATATATTTTAAACCTAAAACCTTAAAAGAAATATTTATATATTTAAAAACCTTGAAATTACAAAATAAGAGAAATATACAAAAAAAATAAAACGAATATAATAAATTTTCTTTTTTTTTTTTTTTTGCAAAACTAGCAGATTTTATTTACAAGTCAAGAAACAAAAAAAAAAAATTATCTTTTTTGTATTTAATGCCCCCCACCTTAATTCAATTTTTTTCTTCTTTCTTTCTTTTACCTGAAAATGAAATAAAAGAAAAGAAAGAAAAAAAAAATCAGCAGTTTTTTTTTTTTTTTAAATTTCCATTAATAATTAAAAAAAATTTTTTTTTTTTTTTATCCCCAGTAGAAAATAAAATGGGGGAAGGAGGGAAGAAGGAAGGAAGGGGGAAGAAAAAAAGGTTATGATAATAATAATAATAATGATTACGATTTTGCAATGGTTCGCATAAATTGAAAATGAAAAGATGAACTCAAAGAACTTCATCACTTCTGGACCATCGTAAAAAAAAAAAAGAGAAGAAAAGTGGAAAGAGGTTATTGAGTTATATCATTGAAAATAACCCATTTCTTTGTTCTTGTTTTTTATTGAATGTTTTTATCATTCAACTTTTGATTACGTCAGGTCGTTTTTTTTTTTTTTTTTAGATTGCTTTTCCACAGTGACGAAAAACGTTAAAAATGAATTTTTTTTTTTTTTTTTGTTGTTATCAATATCTTCTTTTCAACGAACGAACGCTCATAAAGTTTTTTTTTTTTTTTTTTTTTTTTTTTTTTTAAACAACCTTGTTATCGATAAAATTGGATTAACATTTTTTACAATTTAAAACATCCTTTTTTTTTTTTTTAATATTTGAAAAAAAAAAAATATATATAAACAAAAAAAAACATTTTTAACTCATTTTCTTTTAACCAATATATATAACATTATTATTAAGAGAAAGAAAAATTTATAATATAATAATAATAAAATTTAAAATTTCAATTTTTTTATTTTTTATTATATAAGAAAATCTCGATGTTGCCCCTTAAAAAAACAATTTTTTTTTTTTTTAACGGAAAAAAAACCGGATATACATACTGTCGCATTACTAAATTAAATTTTTACTAGTTTTTCATGAGAAAAAAAAGGTTCGTTCGCAATT
>NW_002987078.1:546259-554201 GCF_000006295.1 Pediculus humanus corporis | reverse complement strand
GTTTTAAAAGTCACAACCTGAGGTTTTGTTTTTTCTTTTACATTCTATTAAAAAAAAAAAAATTTTTTTATTTTTTTTATTAGTAAACTCTACAAAATAACCTTTAGGGATTTTCAAAATGAAGAAAGGGAGAGGGGAGAAAAGAGGGGAAGGGGGAAAGGGGAAATGAGCATACGTATATTGTTGTTTCTTATTGGTATTATGGAATTTATTAAAAGAAAATATAAAAAAACTTTTTTTTTTTTTTTACGAATGAAAAAAAAATTTAAATTAATTTAAAAAAAAAAAAAAAAAAATATTTCTTCTGTTTGTGATATAACAAAAAAAAAAATTCATTCATTCATTCATTCATTCGTAAAAAAATTCATTCATATTTTGATTCGATTAATGTTTTAATGTTTTTTTGCAATATTGGCTGTCTAATGTTTTCTAAAATCTGTCACCCACACATTACATTAAAAAAAATTTTTTTTTTTTTTTTTCTAGATTACTATAGAAAAAACTATCAAATTTTAAATCTTTTTATTTCAATTCGATGAAATTTGAATTGAGGTAATTGAATTTTATAGAGTTGAATGACGAATCAAAAAAAAAAAAAAACAATTTTCTATTACAATGAGTAAATCCTAAAAAAAAAAAAAAAATGATGATTTGTAAGGCAAATAAAAATAAATTGATTTAACCTTTTTTTTGTTTTTTTGATAATAATAAAATTTATTGAAATTACATGGTTGAACGTGTAAGAAGAATAGTTTTCCTTTTTTTTGTTAAAATATAAATCGATGACGTATGTCGTAACGTTTAATTATTTATTTAAATTTTTATGTACTTTATTTTTTTTCCCAATTGTTCTTTTCATCATTGTATTGCAATTTAAATTTAATTTATATTTTTACGAAATTGTATTTTAATTAAATCAATATATTTTAATACCGTTACGTAATTAAAAACCACATTTAATATTTATTTATTTTTTTCTTAATATCCTCCTTCCCTCCCCCTCCTCTCCCCCGCCTCCCTCCCCCGCATTAAAAACCATTAAATGATTCACTCGTATTTAAAAATGATTACCCAACAACAAACACCTTAATTGACTTTTTTTTTTTTTTTTTTATTTCGGATCCGAAAAAAAAAAGTCGACACCACAAAATGTGAAAAACTCATATACAAAACATTTTATTATTAATAATAATAATAATAACTCGAATAATGATGATGATGATGTTTTTAATGAATGGTGGTGGTGGGAAGAAGTAAATTGTTTTTTTATAAAACCTAATGAGGAGGATGATGGCATCCATGTTTGTTGTTAGTGGCAACGTGTATGTGGCCTTAAGGTATAAAAAACCGACCGACCGGTTCAAAGGACCGATAAAAACTTTTTATAATAATAATAATAATAATAATAATAATAATAATAATAATAATAATAATAATAATAATACGTAAAATTTTTTTTTTTAATTATAATAAAAAAAAAAAAAAAAAAAAAAAAACTTTTTAATTATTTTAAATAATTGAAATTTATTATTATTTTATTTATTTATTTATTTATTTTTGTAAAATAAAATATAATAAAAAGTTTTTTTTAAAGTTTTCCCTCCCCTCCCCTCCCCTCTCCTTTTTTCTTTTTTATCATTTTATAATAATTATAACATTCTTATATAATACATGTTTATTTTTTTTTTATATGGAGGGGGAAACCATTTTAATTATTTTATATTTTACGAGGTTAAACAAAAAAAATGTTTTTTTTTAATTATAAAAAAAAAACTAACCGACGACCATTATTTATTTTTGTTTTCGATGATTAAAAAAAAAAAGTGAAATAAAAAAAAAAAAAAAAAAATTTTCGAGTCGTGTAATTTAATTGCAAATTTTTTTTTTAAATTATGTAAATTAAATTGTTTTTTTTTAACGTAATTTAAATTTGACACATGTAACAGAAGAAAACACACAACAAAAAAAACGTGGTAATGAAAAAGTTTTTTATAATAAATTTTACACATTTAACTAAAGGAAATGAAAAAGTCATAAATACTTCATCAAACCCTTTTTAACCAACGGTCAAGTGTCCATTACTTTTTCTTCTATCGATTTTAGTAACGAGTAAATCTATTTATAATTTTGTTAAGAAATTTTGTCTTCGAGTTAAAAAAAAAAAAGTTAATAAAATTATAAATTTTAACGATTAACGAATATTTTTAATTGATATTTGTATTTTTTTTTTGCGAAAACCTCCTCTTATTTACTCGCACTGCAAATTTATACTCTTTTAAGATAGTAAAATTGCATAATTAAAAAAAATTAGGCGGATTTTTAATATAAAAACAAATGGAGTTTTTTTTCTTTTTTTTTCGTCGTGATTTTATTATTATTATTATTATTATTTTTGTTTTTAAATATTTAAAAGTTTAGAAAAAAGTGTTAATTTTGAGAGGAGCAGTTGGTTAATAAAAAAAAAGAAAAGAAAGTTTGTTTTAAATTAATATTCAATTAAAAAATTTAACAGATGATTAGAGTAAATTAAACAAAAAAAAAGAGAAAAATTTTTTCTGTATTAATTTCTTTTTTTTTTTTTTTTTTTTGGAAGAAAATAAATTACAAAATCCGAAAATTGAAAATAAAATATGAATGAGGAAAGTAATTAATATTTAAAAAAAGGAATATTTTCTCGAGAAGAAATAGAAATTTTATTGAATAAGACGACAGTTTTAAAAAGGGAAAATTGCTAAGGAAGGAATAAAAGTTGGTCCAAGAAAATTTTTAAAGGAAGCAATAAGTTGTTAGTCTTAAGCTTCGTCAGCGGAATCTCGCTAGAAAATGTTAACCGAAAGAAAAAAATGAAATTGTTGAGGAGAGAATAGGAAAGGGAAGGGAGGGAGGGAGGAAAAAAAAAGAAAAACCTTCTGTCACATTTGCCTACGTCAAAACCTTAAATTGCGTGCATGGCAGGATCAAAGAAAAGTTTTGAATTTTCTAGAAAATTACAGGAGTGTGCTATTACTAACTCTTTCTCTCTCTCTCTCTCTCTCACACACACACACACACAAGTTCCAAACCCACAAGTTGAATTTGTAAAATTTAAAAGAAAGAATAAAATTTTACTTGTGGGAATTTACTGCCTCTTGCGGATATAATGTTTTTTTTTTTTTTTTCTTCCCTTTACTTTCTTCCTGGTTTGAAAAATTTATCTACCTGCCTGCCTGTCTACTTAAAAAAAAATTTTTTCTTTTTTTTCCTACTCCGGAAACTTTTTCTCATGTAATAGATTGTTTTTCCTTTTTTTTAACATTTAAAAATTTCTTTTTTCTTTTACTTTCTCCCTTTCTCTCTCTCTCTTTCACAAATAATTACCAACCAAACGTACAAATTAACGTACTATAATTTTTCAATTGGAATACATCGAACGTAACACTATCATTATTATTATTTAAATAAAAAAAAAAAAATTACCTATAGATCACTACGAAAGGACGATTCTCTGTTTTTTTTTTGTCTCCACTAATTAAAAAGTAATTAATTATTTGATTAAATTAACCTTATAATATTTAATTACTCGTTTCCGTTAAATGAATAAAAAAAAAAAAGGTTATCGAATAAATTAAAATTTTTTTTTTTTTTTTTTTTAAGTAAACCTAATTAAAAACGACAAATTAATTCAAATAATAATAAGAAGAGGGCGCGCGGGTGTGGAATGGTTGACATTACGTGTATACGTCATGTCAATTTATTTAATTAATTTTAATAGTGTTTTATTTAATAATTTAGTTATTAGTTATGTATCAAAAGTTTTGTTATTTGGTGTAGTTTATTGTGATGTAATTAGTTTTTTATATTATTTAGTGATAGTTGTATTATTTCAAGTTTAAGTTTTCAAAATGTCAACGGTTTTTCTGACAAAAGTAAGCGTGGGTAATAAAAAACCTTAGAAGATACCTCAATACATATGATTATTATGGGTAAGTGACTCATTTTTAAACTTGAATTTCACTTGCAAAAACGTTTTGGCTCACAAAGAAATGGAGGCAAATAACCAAAAAACAAATCAAAAAATTTTACATTTATTTGATTAATTATGGATAGTTTAACTGAATATCTTTTTCATCTCATTATAAACAAACAAGAGTTGGTGTAATTTAACAAAAATATTTATTAATAATGATTGATTTGATATATTAACTCAGTGTAAAATGTCTACACTCTCTAACCATTAAGGGTTAATTTGCTGATTGTAGGTTGTTGTAGGTTGTTGTAGGTTGTTTTCTGAGTTAGTTTGTATCATTACAACATTGTTTATCATAGAAATAGTGTAATACCTCCTGAAAATCTGTATCAGAATCAGGAAAAGTTAGTAGCCTAGGTAATGATTGATTTTAATGTAAGGAATTATGAAAAGGCACATGGGCAGACTTCATTTTATAATTGTACATCTCTTGAGCTGATTATAAGCAGGTGAACTAAATACCTCTGTATCCACACTAAATGAAAATAGAGGTAGCTTAATAAAAATACTTGTAATTAAGTAATTTATTGTATCAGGTTGATGTAAAATCTTTGTACTCCTGTTTTAAGTGTGAATTTCTTGATTGTGCATTACTTTAGCCCTTTTTTTAGGTTAGGTTGCTTCATTATAACATACTTTGCCATATTTTTAGTGTAAAATTCTCTTTTTATTTCATTTAAGATTAGAAAAATTCAACTACCTTTAGATTACTTATGTTTATAAGTACAAAATTGTAATTGTATGCATTAAAGATGAAATGCATGGGGGAAAATTATGAAATGGGGAAATAGTAACAAAATTAAGTATTGAAATAGTTCTGAGGAAAAAGTTTTATGATGACTGATTGTATAGTATATGATATTATGATATAATTGTAATAGAGCAAAATTAGTACAAGATAAAGATAGAACCAAAAAGCAAATCTTGTTCTATTGTCAACCTTGGTCAGCTCTTGACAAGGTTGTGAATCTCACTTCTCCTGTTCCTGGCCACTCCACAGATGCTAGTCACTGGAGCCCAATACAGGAGATAACTTGTTTCCATCCAATAAGATGAAACTTACTCAGTGAGACTTACAAGAATTGTTGTGATGTCATAGGTTATAAAAAGACAAAAACCTATCCATCAAGCATGCAGCATCACTGATATTCAAGCATTTATTCCTTAGGGTTTGGATAGAAATCTGGAATAAATATTGAAAAACAATCCGACAAATATTAAGACGAATTATCGTGATTATAAGTGAAAATAATAATAATAATATTTATAAGATTAATAAAAAAAAAAATCGTTAAAAAAAAAAATTC
The DNA here is from genome assembly GCF_000006295.1 of Pediculus humanus corporis. NCBI lineage: Eukaryota > Metazoa > Arthropoda > Insecta > Psocodea > Pediculidae > Pediculus > Pediculus humanus. The sequence goes on along the minus strand of NW_002987078.1, from coordinate 548,888 downwards.
AACAACCTAAAAAAAAAACCTGATACGTTGTAATTATATATAAAATTACTTTTCTTAAATTACAAATTGGTTCGAATAGAGATGATGTGTTCAGAACAGGTGGCGTACGAGAAAATAACATTATGTATCTCTACCAAACTAACCAGGAGGTATTTATTAGTTTTTCATACCTGCACAACAACAACAACAACAATATTCAACAACCTTCGTTCGTTTCTATAAATTTTTATTTTTTATTTTATTTTTTTTTTGACTTTCAATTTAAAAAATATATAAAACCGTAAATATTTATTATTATTATTATTACAAAAATTCGAATTTATCATAACGTGATGATGACGTAAATACCTTTAAGGTGTTACTTTAAAAATTAAAATAAATTTAAACGTTATTCATATTTTAATCGTTTGTTTAACATTAAAAAAAAAAAAAAAAACATGGCGAATAAAGTAGAAAAAAGAAAAGGGAAAAATATAAATAATTAAAATGTTAAATTTTTTTTTACCGGCCGACGATAAATTTAACAAAAAAAAAAAAAAATGTAATAAATCAATTTATTTCGAGCTTATTATTATTATTATTTTTCTAATGCCACTTACGACTTCTGTCTTCCTATAAATTTTATTTATGCAAATGATATATTAAACTTCTGAAGGAGCTCGCGAGATTTAAAAACTTGTAAATTTTTTTAGAAAAAGGTTTTTTTTGTGTGATAAGAATCCTAAAAAAAAATTTTTATTAGTTACTTACTTTAAAAACCTTTAAGGTACAATTTAAAAACATCTACCCTTTCTGTCATTTTTTTAAATACCCTAAAACCTTATCGAAACTTATACGATTTACAATTACAATTATTTATATTTTAACGACCGCCATTTTGAATCAAAAAAAAAATAATAATAATAACGAGACGTTTGATAAATTTCATTAAAGACACTCATTAAATTGTAAAAATTAATCGACTAATAATAATAATAATAATAATAACAATTTTTTTTTGTTCTTGTTCAAATTTGGCAATAGGTAATCATTATTATTTTTATTATATATTATCATCATTTATTATTATCGGTTAAAACGTTAAAAACGAATACCACGACATTTTTTCGTGGAATAAAAATCCGGGTGAATTTTTTTTTTGTTTTTCGTAATGCGTAATATTTAAAATTAATATTAAATATTTTCGTGGATGAAGACAATATTTAAACGTAGACAAAGTTATTGAAATAGAATAATATTCTAAAACGACGTTTTTTTTTTTTTTTAAACTTCCGAAACGATTGAAATATTTATAGCGCGTACATATATATATTACACGAAACATGTTAATCATGTTTTATACGTTCATTTGACCGTCCTTAATCAAACTGGAATTCAAACTGACAAATCTGGTCGACAGCATAAATTTACCTTTAAGAAAATTATGACGTGATTAATGGGAAAGGATAAGAATTTTAATAATGATAATAAAACAAATGCTAAAATAATAATACTAAAAAAAAAAAAAAAAAAGATGTAAAAAAAAAGGGAAAATTTTTTTTTTTTTATGTAAAAGGGTAACAAAAAAAAAGGGAAAATTTATTATTTAAAGGTAGGAAGTTATATCAGGTATTAATTAATATTTATCTTAAGCGGTTGAGATTAAACAGTAAAAATTAAACTTGTGACGATTTTCATTCTTTTATATATATATATATATAAGGTAACCGAAGATATTATTATAATAAAAGAGTCAAAAACGTAAATTTGTCTTGAATTCTTACATTTTGACCTTCGTCTCTCTTTTGTTTCGGTTTCAAAACCTTTCTAAAGCTAATTAATGACTCTCTTATTGAGGATAACGGCCGTTAAATTCTCGTGGTGGATGTTCAATTATTAACAACCAAAATTTATCTTTCATCTCTCTTTCTCTTTCTCTTTCTCTCTCTCTCTCTCTACGATTTTCTTCTTTTGTTTATAATAAAAAATTTTTTCACTATTTTCAAATCTTTTAAAATTTAAATTTTAAAAAAACAAAAAATTTATTTTTTATTAATAATAATTTATTTTAGATTTTATCCAAAAAAAAAAGAGAGAGAGAAAGGATTTTGTAGTTTTTTTTTTTTTTTTGTGGTTCCCACATTTTATCAACCTTGTGTTTTTATTATTATTATTATTATTTGTTTTGTCTCCATGTTTATTTTTAAAATTATGTCTTTACACATTGATAATATCGGTTTCCTTTATTTTTTCACTCCCCTCTTACAACTCTTTCGAATTTTTATATTTATACGATTTGTTTGGTGTGTCGTCACAAAAAAAAAATTATTATTATTATTTCGTAAATGACAAATAAGGGCAGTGTGTGATGACGTAATAGGCGTGGTTTTTTAAATAGTTTTTCGACAATCGACAAGTAATAACACTCGTTAAAAAACTTGTAATTATATATATTAAACGATTTAAAAAAAAAAAAAAAGTTAATTTTTAGTCATTGACTTCTTCGTCAAAATTTTTAACACCTCGAAGCCTTTAGTTTTTTTAATCACCTTTTTTTTTTTTTTTATTTTAATAATTAAAAAAAAAGAAGAAAAATCACGCGATTTTTTAGTTTTTTTTTTTTTTTAAACATTTTTTTTTGTTAAAATTC